>NW_020439096.1:309072-318238 GCF_000699045.2 Agrilus planipennis
TCTATCTATTAAAAAAAAAACCGCATCAAAATCCGTTTCGTAGTTTTAAAGATCTAAGCATACACAGGGACAGACAGCGTTGTTTTATACTATGTAGTGATTATAGAAATAGGCTTTCAAAGTATAATTTTTAAGATCTGTTCGTCTGTCAGCTCTTCCTCTTATATTGCATTTTGCAACTTATTGACAATGTAAAACTTGTCATAGGCAATTTCGGAATAGACAGGTTACATACTTTGAAAAAATATTTTTTGTTTACCATGTGAAATATTCTTTGAAAGGTTTAATATCAGGAAACTTTTATATGACATTTAAGCCGTTTTATTTCTAGAGATATCTGCTGTTAAATATGTAGGATCCTCTTCCAGAAACTTTTGCTTCCCTCTTTTTGAAGCTAAATCATAAATAAAAAGAGGGTTGACAGAATTTCATATCTAATAAGCTTTATGAAAAACTGTGTGTTATTTCAGGTTTAATGCTTTTGAGAAATTCATAACAAATGCATATAAAATAAACTATATAAGTATGATACATAAATATTGGTACATAAACCTATTAACTTTTGCTCTTATTTATCTTAGAAGATTGCGTGTGCCAAAACAAAATTGTGCTATTTATCTCAATGCACCTTCGGCCGAAACGAAGATGTCAAACACGCACCCTTTCTATGAGATATAATCAAGCTTCGAAAAAGATACAATTTGTCTCTCTCCTTACATATTTCAAATAATATGTAACAAGAATACACTATCCTAAACATAGTTTTTTTATCTCAAAAACTGTAATTCCAATTGATAGGTTAGTATTTGTTGCCGGAAGTCATATAGTCAGGGACTGTCTGTAAACCATGTGACCTTGTAAGGGACGGTAAAAGGTTATTCTCAACCATATGCAGTAGGGACTTTGATACCTTTGACATGCTTTGCATAAACGATAAAGCTAATAAAAATTAAGACGGCAGTTTCATTTAGGTGCATATTAAGGTTTTTTTGTATCTTTTCTTTTACGTGACTGCAGTCGTGTTATCGGCGATTGCAAGGTTTATACATTACACACCCTTCTCCATCATTGTGATAATTAGTGAATATTCACTCAAAATTAATGAAAATCTACTAATATGTATTTATAAGGTTAAATGCTTTTCAAATATTGTTACTATTTAATACCAAATGTATAGCATTTGCAACTATTCCTATGTGCAGCTTTAAAGCATTATCAGTTAATTTAGTAGTACAAAATAAACGTAGTTATATTACTTACTAGTAGCATCTAGCAAAGAGGAGTTAGAGATAGCTTTAAATAAAATGCAAGCAATATTGACAAAACAGTATTGTAAGAAAACAAACAAAAGTAAAACAAAAATATTGGTATGCAAGGGAATAAAAAGTAGGGAAAGAGCGAATATAAAGATAGGAGACAAAAGATTTCAAAAAGTGGCTGATTTTAGGTATTTAGGAAGTTAGATAAGTCAGGACGGAAGGAGTAGTAGAGATATAAAGCAGGGTCACTTCTATGCTCGCGAACGATTAATTTAGAAATTCGAAAAAGATTGATAAAGGTGATGTATACTTGCAGTACGGCGCTGTACGGATGCGAAACATAGACGGTGGGCGGTAGAGAAGGTTCAAAATGAAGAGGTATTAGAATGGATAGGAGAACAAAGGACTCCATAGAAGTCAATAAGAAATAGGCGAGATATGTTGGTAGTACACCTTCTCAGGCTTGAAGGTCTGGTCAGAGACATATTAGTGGCAGAAACGGGTGTTAGGAGAGGTGGAGGTAATCCTAGATTAGAATAGTATTCGTAAATAGTTTAGGATGTGGGACGTTCTAGTTTTAGGGAAATGTGAAGATTAGCTCAGGATAGGAAGGACGCACCTCCACGCGTGTCCAACCAGTCTTACGACTGACGACCCTACGATGATGATATTATTTACTATGCCATTTGTTTATAAGCAGTTTTATTTCTGTCGTGTGTTCCATGCCACACATGAGCTATTGTTTTTTCTTTTAGTGGTTGCTTTCCGTTATTAATTATGGAACAACGACTTTTTGACTGGTATACTTCAGATCGTATCACATCATTCATAGATAAAGTACATATAAAACGTAAAATTCACCACAATGCTGTAAGAGTGTAAAATATTAATCAGGATTAGTACAACAGGGAGTCTGCTAGCGGTTTGAACCTACACAAGATACATTGCCTAATGAATAATGAATACTCGCTAGATAAGAAGACGTAAAGCTTAGTTTGTAAAATACATCTTGGCTTAAAGGTTAAGTAAATATTTCAAAATGAACTTGTAAAGAGACCACAGATAGTGCGGTAGTGCACTATATCAGTGATTATGTATAATTATATCATTTTGCTTCAATGTATAAAGCGTAACATGTACAGAATAATATTATTGCATTGACCAAATGCGTGAGTTTCTAGATGAACACTTTCCTAGACACTGGATTATAGTCCTTATCTAAATTCGTTGACTTCTTCATATGGGGTTGCATGAAACAGCGTGGATATCAAAAGCCGGTGCAGAACGCTAATGATTGGCACGACCGTGCATGATCGCTGCAAATGAAGTAGGTACGTCAAATGCCGGACGTTTTTGTGCAACTCATAAATAATTTGTGTAGTGTAAGTACGTATGTGTGTGTCTGTGTTTACTAGTATTGCAATTATTTTTTTCTAATAGGAGAATAGAGCAAATCACCCATTAATTAGGCAACGTAGCTCGGAAATATCGTAGTGGTGGTTTCAATTTAATTTAATTAAATTACCTTTTTCCTTTTGTGTTCTTAATACCATGTCGATGTGTATTCGTCCCTTCGTCACGCTGCTTTACTCACCATGCTATTCTCAATTGCATCCAGTTAACACCCTCCAATGATTTTTACATATTTCAGTGGTCGATAACCTCTCTATTAAAGATACCGAAGCAAGAGTGGCTCTCCTTTTAACTATTATATTAATCTAAACCGTCCCCTAAGTGACACATACATGATCGCGTAACAAAAGAATTTCGATAGCCTTCCAGAAAATCGATCAGTTTTCAAATAAAAACGCCTTTCATTATTACATTGCGGCATACTTATATAGTAGCATGCATTTAATCCTATCTTAAACCATTTTGCATTTATTCGCTTCAAACTGATAACTAGACGTATCATTTCAATAAATTGAGCATATTTTTTAATATTACACTGTTCGTGAAACTTAGGAAAACGATAGTAATAAATCGCAGTGACATTTACAGTGATGATACTTCTATTTCTTTTATTAAATCAATGACGATATGATAAGTGTAGTGGACGATTTTAACGACTTTAAGCGGAAATATACCGTATGAAGACCAAACTAATGCTCTACAGGGATAATAAATTGTTACTGTAACTGACACGAAGTCTTTTAGATCTCATTTCCGTAAAGGAAACTTTGCATAATTTACTATAATCTTTGCAGTAAAATTTTCAGATGCAAGAATATCCTCTTTGGCTAGTTAAAAGTTTTAAATGGAGTTGCAAGTTATCAACATTAAAAGGCTTTCCGTCTTCTGTCTCTAGTCACACAAAATATAAGTGTATTCATTCAACTCTCGAACTGTTTGAACATTTTATGGTTAATCTTCTTAGTACTATTCATACCTACATACGTTATTTATACGGAGGTTGTCTAAAACGTTTTGTATCGAGCACGAGTGTGTTTGTGTGCGTGAACGGCTTATCGATTCGCCGACTAGCCGCGGGCGCCTTTCTTCATGTGCGCCGTATATGTAAATGTGTGTCGTACCTGTGTTCTGGAAAAGCATTTAAACAGTTCAAAGAAAAAATAAACTATCCGAATGTTTCCATAAGGTTCCAGAAAGTAAACAAAAGAGTATTAAAAGGAAGAGACGATCGCCGAGAGAAAGAGAAACAAATAGACCGTTGCAAAAGTGAATCCAGAAATAAATTGACAGTGATAGCAGTGAAATAAATAGCGCAGTGAATAGTTATATATCAACATTACTGTAAGTAAGTAGTTTCTGTCGTTATCAGTCTTAGAAGTTAATTTTGTTAAACCCACGAACATTACAGTTTTATCTCAAACTGTGCCTTTAACCTTCATGATATTATAGAGAGGTTTGAAAATTAATGAACTTTTTTAAATGTTTCTGAAAATCCAAAATATTCAACATTCTTTGTCCCATATACGCCCATATATCTACTATTCATTCGATATCTTGGTGAGTTATTGTCTAGACCAGGGACGGTCAACAGAAATGATTTTGTGGGCCGCGGGTAAACCAACTTTCATCCAGCATCAAACATGCGATCACTTTACAGTAGCATCTGATGTGATCCCTTTTTGTAGTTTAGATTATCATCATTATCGGACTCGTTCAACGACAGATCGTCTGAGAAGTACTATATCAAGAATGCAGACGGCAATTTCGTAGATGATTCACACTTGGATCATATCCACAGTGTTATATCACAAGAAAGGCACGAGCACATGATCGAGTTGTTGGAACACCTTTTGGAAACACTGGCAGACTCATCATTCTAAGGTCGTCAGTCCTAAGACTGATTCGACACGCATCTTCTCTTTTTTCTATCCTGAGTTAATCTTCGCATTTCCCTAAGACTAGAACATCCCGCCTCCTTAACTGTTTGGGTACAGTAATTCAACCTCTACTCCTCTTAATTCCTATTTCTGCCTCTGATACTAATTTATCTTGGCCTATTTATTATTGCCTTTCATAGGGACCTCTCATTCTGATATCTTCCCATTCCTAACTTTCTTTATCCATGATGTCCTTATCAATTGCCTCTAACACCACATTTCGAACGCTCCTAATCTTACTGTAATTCTTAGGCTTTCACGGCTGGCCTATATTGATGTGTTTTTTTCCGGGCTTTTTTGCAGGTCCGTAGAATCTTACTTTTGAGGACTTCAAAGATTTACCAAATTTTCATTTCTTTTTTGAACCAAAATTATACTTTAAAACTCTTGTATTTACAAATTTTTAATCGTAAAATTCACAAGTGTATACTAGCATCACAAAGAACAAAAATGAGCTTGTAAGATATACACACCCTTGGAATTTTGCGCCTATTTTTAAGGTTAATTAACAATTTTCCTTGGTTGTTAAGTTTTATTAACAAAACTAAACTGCAATTAATATGACGGAAACTAACAACTGAAACGGTTTAAAAGAAGCTGTACTACAAAATGAGACATTTCCAATAAAAGAATCAGATAACGTCATCAACGTACTCCGCTGACGAAGGATGCAGCCCTATTCAGGGGATTTAAGTTAGATCGTATGAAAGAGATGAGCTCAGGGTCCAACTTAATTACAGATGCCAACAACTACTCCTAACGACAACTACTAAACAAGATAGTAAAGCGGACGTAATGTTGCCAGTATTTATCCCGTCAAATTCGAAATGAGAAAGGGGAACAATCCGTTTTCCCAATTATAACTTTAGCCACTGTTTCAGCTTTGGTATAGCACAATATCACGAAAAGTATTAAAAACTTGTTGTGATCCATTATCATTTAATTATCTAATAAAGGCACTTATCTGCAGACTCCAAACCGTTTGTTAGTTATAGGTACCAATTTCAGCAATAACCAGTGTTAAATGCAAAATAGTTTTACAATTAGTTGATGGTCCTCATCAACACCTAGCTCCAAGAGGTTCTTAAATTTTTTAGATAGTCCTGTTTTGATATGGCAGCGAGAGACATAGGAGTGTCAGTATTTTCTACATTACAATAATTGGGGGACGAAGAACTAAAAGGGGTCGCTGATTTTCGATATTTAGGGAGTCAGATAACTCATAATAGAAAAAGCGCTAGAGATATTGTAAAATAAAGAATAGCGCAGGATGATGTCATTTTTAACAAAAAGAAAACACTGCTTAGTGCAAATAATTTTTACGATTATTTTTATTCAAAAACTTTTCCATTTAGTTGGATTTAGGGTTATTGTTACTTTCATTACATTTCAAATTTCTTTGTTCCTTTGTTAAATTCAACTTCATGCCTGAGAAGGTGTCCTACCAACCTATCTCGCCTATGTTTTCCTATTCTTTCTAATACCTCTTCATTTCTAACCTTTTCTACCCACGTTATCCTCATCATTCGGCTATAACACCACATTTCGAAAGCTTCTAACCTTTTCTTTTGCACCTTTAACAACCTTTTTCGAATTTTTAAATTAATCGTTCGGGAGCATAGAAGTGACTTCTTTTTATAAAAGGCGACATGGCCCTTCGCTATCCTCTACTTTATATCGCTACTACTCCTTCCATCCTGACTTATCTGACTTGCTAGGTATCTAAAATCAGCCACTTCTTCTAATTTTTCGTCTCCTATCTTTATATTCGTTCTTTCCCTACTTTTTCTTCCCTTGCATACCAGTATTTTAGTTTTACTTTTATTTATTTTCATACAGTACTGATCTGTCAGTACCGCTTCCACTTTATTTAAAGCTATCTCTAGGTCCTCCTTGCTAGATGCTAATACTGTATATCATCTGCAAATCTAAGCATACTAATTTTTCGCCCCTGTATATCTACCTCTGATGTAGATGACAAAATTAAAATCAGTGTTTTCTAAAATCCAAACATGTATACAGCAGTAAAATCCAGTTGTAACTGCGTAATTTCAGTTGTAGGAAAGGCATTCGTCATAAACTAGTTTTAAAAAATGAAACGCATTCTCACTTAGATTATTTCTAACCCCAGCACCTTCGCCATATTTTATTTTCTTTAATTAATTAAGTGTTGTCTTTGTTTAACAGAAAAACCATTTACTAAATTTCAAATAGCCAGGTAAAGAAAAATATTGTTTTTAACCTTAAAGCAGCTAACATAACCTAACCTTAAAGAACCAGGGTACTACAAGTAAAAGGTTGAGCTATTTGTATCAAAAATAAGGGAATTTAGTGAAATATATAATAATACACTTACTCGAAAATGACCACCAAGCATCATTTTGCAGAAGAGAGTACACACTAAACTTAAAAAGTTCAAAATTGAATTTCGATTTATTTAGAGCTGCTTTTCTTACGGAACTGAGTAAATGCAAAATTGTAAGACAGAGTTTATGGTTAAGTTAAATTTCAATTCTTTGAAAAAATAAATGTATCGGTGTATCGGAAATTATTTGTTTCGTCTTTAGAAAATAGAATGAGAAATAAGTTTATCTAAATCATCTGCCATTAGATTTAAACGTATCTAAATATAATGGTTTCCTTTTGTTGTGATATATTGCTCTTTTTTAACTCCCACCAATTCTGCCACCTTATCGAAAAAAATCACATTCAGATCACGAAATGTGTCAGAGGAGTTATTTCTCGTTAAAAAGAAATATGTTGTGACAAGGAAAAATTGGAAATACACAACGTTTGCCATTTGAAAAGGTTATGTACTCCGTCCTTATGGAAAATATACCTTTCGACTTTTCTTTTTTTTACAGGACCACTTATAAAATAAATCTACCAATTACAAATTAAAAAAAATTGAACTTAACAATATTCTACCTAATTTGCTTAATTACTTTTATAAAGTTTGCAATACATAAAAATCGTTTAATATTGTAGCCAGCACGAGTGTGTTTGTGTGCGATCTGGCACACATGTGCATTATCGATTCGCCGACTAGCCGCGGGCGCCTTTCTTCATGTGTGCCGCATTTGTAAATATGTGTGTCGTATCTACGTTCTGGGAAAGCAGTTAAACAGTGCAAAGAAAAAATGAACTATCCGGATGTCTTCAGAAGGTTCCAGAAAGTAAAGAAAAGAGTATTTAAAGGAAGAGACGATCGCCGAGAGAGTAGAAATAAATTGACCGTTGCAGAAGTGAACCCGGAAATAAATTGGCAGTGATAGCAATGAAATAAATAGCGCAGTGAATAGTGATATATCAACATTAGTGTAAATAAATAGTTTTTGTCGTTATCAGTCTTAGAAGTAATTTTGTTAAATCCACGAACATTACAATATTATCGTATTTTTCCTGTGAAAAAAAATAATTTTTTACTTTTAAATATGGGTATTACCCATATAAATGGTACATATAAATCGTAAATTGTTGATGTATATCATAAAGCGCCTTAAATAAAAGAATTTTTTTTGTGACAATGGAATCCGCAAAGTTTCCCTCTCAGTGTTAATCACCAAAATCAATTCAACACTATATAAATTTACGTAGAACTAACAGCATTCAAGATAAACACTGAGCAAAGTTGGATCGCTGCATTTGCGTCTACACCACCTTTGAAATAGAATGCAGTGCGTGTTTTACATGGTCTCTCTTGTAGGTTTAATCCCTCGGTTCCAAGTTTCTTGATTATTGTTTATCTACACTGACTTTCCCTTCTTCTTCTTCTTCGCCTCCATCTATCCATAAACAACAATAATTTCTGCAACACATAATGAAATGAGGTCGGTTTCAACATCGTTGAACTCAGACTAGACGGTTCGAAAATGTCTTCCGTTGTATGCTCGGACGGCGTATTGCGACATGTCTAATCCCGACAAGAGCCACATACTATGGAACATGGAAATCCTGCTTTTCTGCATGCACAATTGATGCTACAATCTTAAAGCGCAATGTCCTAGTCTTCTCTATTTTAAATACTATTAATCATCATAAGGTCGTCAGTCCTAAGGCTGGATGGACATGCACCTCCACTTTTTGAATTTCCTTAAAACTAGAACATCCTACATATTTAACTATTTGTGAACAGTAATCTAATCTATGTCTACCTCTACTCCTTTTAATTACTATTACTACTAATATACTGCAGCGAGTACGAGTGTGTTTGTGTGCGATCTCGCGTATTTGTAAATGTGTGTCTCGTACCTGCGTACTGGGAAAGCAGTTAAACAGTTCAAAGAGAAAAATAAACTATCCGGACGTTCCAGAAGGTTCCCGAAAGTAAACAAAAGAGTATTTAAAGGAAGAGACGATCGCCGAGAAAGAAGAATTAAATTGACCGTTGCAGAAGTGAATCCAGAAATAAATTGACAGTGATAACAGTGAAATAAATAGCGCAGTGAGTAGTGATATATCAACTAATTTTTCGCCCCTGTATATCTACCTCTGATGTAGATGACAAAATTAAAATCAGTGTTTTCTAAAATCCAAACATGTATACAGCAGTAAAAT
>NW_020439097.1:0-28062 GCF_000699045.2 Agrilus planipennis
AACACAAAGCAGATAAGATCTCAAATGCTGTATATAAACAATTTTAGAAAAAATTATATAACGTTAGTTATGAATCCGTTACTGAAAAAAAAAAATAATAAAACAATAGTACAATCATTATCACTTATCAGACATATTCATATTTCACGCCCCAGCTATGGCCGCCGCCGCTGCCGCCGCCGCAGCATCAGCAGCAGCAGCAGCAGCCATTTTCCCTCCCACGACGACATCTTGTTTTTCAAGATTAACGAGCGCTCGCGTTCTCTCATTGGTCGAACGATATCACAGGCCACGCCCTCTCGAAAAAAAAAAATACCATATACGGTCATACCCCCCACTCCTATCCCAAAACTAACGAACGCTCATTGGTCGAAAGATATCACAACCCACGCCTCCTCGAAAAATAATACCATATACGGTTATACCACCACTCCTATCCCAAAAATAACGAACGCTCATTGGTCGAAAAAAAAAAAAAAAAAAAATATCACAAGCCACGCCCCCTCTCAAAAAAACCAATCAGAAAAACAATTCACAAGCCACGCCCCGCGCATGCGTAGAAAGGAGATAATAATACCAAAAAAAGTCATCCCCACTCTGATCCAGAGTCGCTATATATATACTACTCAGTATGGAAATTAAATATCATTTTCTAAGTTAAGTTTAGGAAAGAAATAGTCCGTAGTAGTTTTATAGTTTTGAACAGCGCCCACAGCTTGGTTTCCGCCCCTGACCACGACCAGGTGCCACTATTTCCACTATCTAGCACTTTAACAACCTTGCGACTTCGTCGCTTAAATCGCTTTCTTAAACACCTTTCTTTTGCTTTTAGTCGCTTCGCACGCACTCCAACAATGGTACTCAAGCCCGATGTACCATTGTGCCCTAGGGGCAGTGGAGAGACAGATATTGAGGGTTTAACTCCTCGCCATGTAATGGAAATCCACACGCCAGCACCAGGTATACCTGTGTCCTGGGTGGCCTTGAGTGTCGGTGTGAGTCGTTGAAGCGACTCGGTTGGTTCGGGCTGGTGCATCAGTCGTCACCGATGGGTCTATCCATACCCCGCTAGTACGTTAGTGTTTGTGGTCACGTTATTGGCGTCTACCGATAACGTCGGGTCCAGCATGCTGACCGTCAACCTTTGCCGCCTCGAGTCCATTCCTCAACAGAGACCAAAGACACGCACCCTCTGTTCGGTTCTCTTATGGCGCCCCGGGCTTGAAGGTCTAATCCCATGGCACCAGGGCATCACTGGTCTGTCATCGAAGCAGAGGGGCGATACTGCACTCGCGTTACCTTGCTAGTCCTCTCCGGGTTCGTGGGGGCGATACTCCCCAAAGCAGTGATGGGTGCGTGATGACGTTGCCGGGGCGCCAGTACACACGGCCCTATACTACCCCGTGCTTATCAGAATCTTTCCTCTTAGTACGTTACTTCTCGCTTAGGGGACATCAGCAAGTAGCTGCCGTCTCCTCTCAAAAAGAGCCCAGGCGAATTCTTTGAGTGCATCATAAGATGTATAAGGTCTCGGATATCGTCGTAGAGCGGGCACCTGACCGTAGGCTCCAACCTCTCTACCGTGGAGGTAGCTTCGCCACAAGACTAGCTTTCCACATCCTACTCGTTGGAACCTTGCGACAATACGGTTCCAATGCAAGTTGTCGAACGCGCTTGCGAAGTCAATGAACAGACCTAGAACATAGCGTTTTTTGGCTCTCGCCCTCAGCCTGGTGGGGGAAGCACCACTCTACAGCCGTTTTTGAACCCGGTGAGTGCACTGCACCCGTGGGCTGGACCTCTACAAGTTCTCCTCAACATACGGCTCCTCTACAGCGTCAAACTCGTCATCGGATGAACGAGCCCTTCGCTGGTCGGTAGCTCTGTCAGACACCCCACACCGGCTCTAGAACCCCCATCCCTGCCGCCTCTGCCCTATCCTAAGGGGCTGTAGCAGTAGCCTTCGTTGTATCATTGTCCATTAATCCATTGCATTGTTTTGGTTGTCCTTAGCGCCTTGCAAGCTTAAGGTGTCGTTCGCTAGCAAGGTCGTGCCCCCAACTACAACAAGGTGACAACCAAGGGGGGTGGGGGGAGTGAAGCTCGCCAATCCATTCATGCGCGTCACTAAGTAGATAACGAGGTATTTGGCTATTGGATGATTTATTGTTTTTGTTAGTGAGAGATTACAATCATTTCGGCCGAGATGTTGCCGCCGTGGCTTTGTTTTATATTTTAAGTATTGTAATGGTGAGGGGAGAGAATGTANTTCTACTTTGAAGAAAAAATTAGTGGATGCTCCTATTTTGGCTGTTTATAACCCTAAAGATGAAACAGAATTACATTGTGATGCCAGTTCACATGGCTTTGGTGCAACGCTTATGCAAAGAAAGGTAGATAAAAAAATGCATCCTGTGTTTTATTTTTCCAAGCGTACCACAGAAGTGGAAAGTAAATATCACAGTTTCGAATTAGAGGCATTGGCTATTATATATGCGTTGAGAAGATTTAGAATTTACTTGCAAGGAAATAAATTTAAAATTGTAACCGATTGTGCTTCGTTGACATTGGCATTGAAGAAAAAAGAAATTAATCCTAGAATAGCGAGATGGGCACTGGAGTTGTCAGAATATGATTATACAACAGAGCATAGACCGGGTGTCAGCATGCGTCACGTAGATGCTTTGAGTCGCAAGACAATGATAATGATCATTGAAGATAGCCCATTTGAATGGAACTTAACAGTAAGTCAAAGTCAGGATTCAGAAATTGTTAATTTGCGTAAAGAACTTGAGAAGTCAGAGCATAAACATTTTGAAATGCGTAATGGCATTGTGTATCGTAAGAAAGATGATAGACTGTTATTTTATGTACCTCGTCAAATGGAAATTAATGTAATTTATAAGTATCATGGAGAAATGGGTCACACAGGTAAAGAAAAAACATGTGAGGTCATAATGCAACACTATTGGTTTCCAAAACTAAGAGAAAAAGTTGAACTGCATATAAAAAATTGTTTAAAATGCATAGCGTTTTCCCCTCCAGTAGGTAAAAGTCAAGGATATTTGCATAGTATTCCTAAGGGAACAGTACCATTCGCAACAATACACATCGATCATGTAGGACCGATAGATAAGAAGCAATTAGTGAAACAGCATATACTAGTAGTGGCAGATGCGTTTACAAAATTTGTTAAATTGTATCCGACTAAAACAGTCGCGAGTAAGGAGGCTATTGCACATTTGACAGAATATTTTAGAAATTACAGTAGGCCAAGTGTATTGATTTCAGATCGAGGAACGTGTTTTACTTCTAACGAGTTTGAAAATTTTCTGGAAGAAAATAATGTGAAACATGTAAAAATAGCGACTGGTTCACCACAGGCTAACGGACAGGTAGAGCGGGTAAACAGAATAATCACTCCTATGTTAGCAAAATTGAGTAACGATGAAGCAGGTAAACAGTGGTATAAAATAATTGATCAGGTAGAATTTACGATAAATAACACGATGAATAAGAGTACAAAAGAATCTCCAAGTCAGTTACTTTTTGGTGTGAGTCAACGCGGAAGGGCAATTGATAGAATTAAAGAATACATAGAGACAATTGAAGATAATAAAAAAGAATGTCGCGACTTAGTAAGAAAAAGAGAACAAGCAGCAAAAAACATAGAGCATAGCCAAGGTTATAATAAAGAGTATCAGGATAAGAAGAGAAAAGCGCCTGATAAGTATGAACAAGGTACCTGGGTGATGATTCGTAACTTCGACAGTACTGCAGGTGCATCAAAAAAGCTTATTCCACAATTCAAAGGTCCATTTGTAATCTCTAAGGTATTAAGAAATGATAGATATGTCATCGTAGATCCAGAAGGTTTTCAAAATTCACAAAGACCTTATCAAGGAGTGTGGGAAGCAAAGAATATAAAACCATGGCGAAAAGACGAGAATGTTTAAACAGAGTCGATAAGCATAAATGTAACTTTTGTGTAGTATTTAGCTTTAAGATTGAGTGTTTAATGTTAAAGATTAAGAAAGAACTAGTATTTAAGTTTAAGATTGATTTTCTTTGTATTTTATTTCTTTTTATTACTTTATAAAATAAGAACAAAAGTTTGTTTTAATAAATCATGCTCCGAGGTCGGACAAGGGTCAGGTATGGCCGAATGTAATGCGTTTTCGCAAATTCAGAAAGATATGTATATGATAAGTAGGCGGAGCGAGTGTGTGGTGTGATGCGAAGTAGTGTAGTGAGGGAAGGTGCAAGGGCAGTAGTTGAGCAAGTCCAAAAGGGTGCGGACCCATGTAAATAGCAGTTGAATAAAGAATATTATACATACAATTATTAGTCTTGTGTGACATCATTTAAAACCCTTACACAAGGGGTAATAGAATCATCTCCAAGTTCCTGGGCTTCCCCTATAGTGCTGGTACGGTAAGAAGGAGCGAGTTTTAACGTAACCCTAAAGGACAGCTACCCTTTACCCCAAATCGACGACGCATTGAACAGTCTAGCTGGAGGTAAATAGTTCTGTACTCTTAATTTGAAAAGTGCATACTGACAAGTGACCATGCTTGCACAGGATAAGGAGTAGACTACCTTTATCACTGGAAATGGTCTGTGGCAGTTCATTGTGATGCCTTTTGGATTGTGTAGTGAACCGGCTATATTTAAAAATCACATGGACATTGTATTACGAGGATTAAACTGGAAAATTTGTTTGGCTTACCTAGACAACAATATCATACAAGTCTTCTGGAAATTAGTTGCTACTACCGAAGATTCATACGATGATTCGCCGCTATAGCCCTACCACTAAACCGACTTACAGAAGATGGAGTTTCATTCTATTAGACAACCGAATGCCAAGATCAAATTGAACATTTGAAGATTATACTTTCTTGGATCCCAATCTTGACGTACCCACAGTTCAGCGAACCCATTGTGGATGCCGACGCTAGTAATGTGGGACTTGTTGGTGTGTTTTCTCAAGTACAAGAAGATAATAAAAAGGTGTTCGGATACTTTAGTCAAATACTCTCGAAACCAGAACGAAACTATTGTGTCACTTGACGAGAGTTACTGGCTGTGCTTAAAACCCTCGAGCATTTCCACAAATATCCGTATGGACGGAAATTCCTCTTAAGAACGTATCACGCCTCCTCGAAGTGGGTACTACAATTCAAAAACCCAGAAGGTCAGATTGCGCTTTGGTTACAATGACTTTAAGAATATGAAATATCAGGCTTCGCCCAGGCAAACAACACGATAACACAAATGTACTTTGCTTGGAAAACTGTAAACATTGTTCATCTACGGAGAAGAAGGATGGGTTGGCGTCGATCTGTTCTAATCTAACCACCGTGCAGTATTAATCGAAGACCAGAGGAAGGACGAAGATATTGCCCCAATAATGAGATGGAAGGAGGCCGGAAGCTCAAGACCATCGCGGGCAGATGTAA
The DNA here is from genome assembly GCF_000699045.2 of Agrilus planipennis. NCBI lineage: Eukaryota > Metazoa > Arthropoda > Insecta > Coleoptera > Buprestidae > Agrilus > Agrilus planipennis. Next base: position 5,463 of record NW_020439097.1, read on the forward strand.
TCCAGATGGAACCAGAAACAAACTCCAAGTGGTACGTTCGAAGAAAAGAATTTTGGAAGTCTTAGAAGCAGTTCATAGCGAAGGACATTTCGGCGTTACTAAGACTAGTAGGGAAGGTACGCGAGCGATTTTATTGGTCATGTGGCAGAAGCAATGTAAAAGACTGGTGCAGGAAATGCCTGACATGCACCAAAGAGGAGGAGTCGTGGATAAATGCAGCAGCACAACGTCGGGACGTCATTTCAGAAAATCGCAGTCGACGTGGCAGTACCATTTCCAGTAAGGGACTCCGGTAACCGATACATTTTAGTGGTCATGTATTACTTTAGCAAGTGGTCTGAAGCATATGCGGTAGCGAGCCAAGAAGCACACACCGTTTCTGAGAAGCTTGTTAATGACTGGATTAGTCGATATGGAGTAACACTGGAATTACATTCCGATCACGGCAGGAAGTTCGAATAGGCTTTTGTTCAAGAACATCATTGAGCTAATGGGCATTACTATAACGAGGACCACGCTCTTACATCTACAGTCTCATGGAATGGTTGAACGATTTAACGTTATTCTAGAGACCAATTTAAGAAGCGTTGTCAACGAATATCAAACTGACTGTGACTGACACATACCATTATTCCTCCTGGCTTAAGATCCGCCATCCATGAGACAACTAGAAGAACACCAGCCAGCATTTTATTTGGGAATAAACTCAGGTTGCCAGCGGACATGATGTTTTGTTGACATGGAGACTCGTTAGCACCTACAGACTAATATGTAGGCGAATTACGAGAACGACTGGAAGCAATTCATAATGCTGTGCATACGAAACTGCGATTTGATAGTGACTACAGCAGACTTGGGATGGTCCATACACCGTCAGTCGGCACATCAACGACTTTTTATCGGATTCAGAAGGGACTTCATAGTGTTGAAGTGATAATTAATTAATAGCGAAAGTGTTAAAGAGACAGAAAATTGTTAAATAAAAGTTGTGAAAGCGTGAAAAGACCTATCCTATGTCTGACATATTGATTTAATTCCAATCAGATCGACTGATCGTAAACATAAAGAAAAATAAACTACTATTAGGGCGGTAACATGAATATTTAAATAAATGTTTTGATAACAATATTATCACGTGTAGGCAACCCAGGGGCAAAGAGGGCCAGACTTCATACACCTCCTAAGTTGTGACACTCTACACTGTCTTCAGATACCTTTCCAATATTCCGAAATATTGATTAGACATAGTGTATATCCGATCCAACGGGACATGAATCTTGACAAAACTCTTGTAGAAACTAGAGCGGGTGCGGATCGACTTGCGAGTTTCGGTGATTTAGGGAGCCGGACCATAGGTTCAACCATACTGGAGGGGTTCTTAAAGAGAAACCAGACTAAGACAAGTCCCAGAAAGAGGACAGCAGCTCTTTCAGTACTCAGGGTGGCAAAGATCACGAGGATCGGTATGGTACTCTGATGCACAACACTGCGATGTGGAAGGCAACAGGAAACCACCACATTATGATCCCGAGTACAAGGTACGTTAATAATTAAATGATGGCGTCCTCTGGGGTAAAGCACTCCGGACGTAAACTAGTCCCCCATTCGGATGTCCGGGCGGGGACTACCTCGGCGGATGTCATCAATAAGTGCAATAGGGATAGGTGCAATATTTCAAGAGTCGGAGCGTGGAATGTTAGGACAATGAGGCAAGTAGGAAAATTAAACAATTTAAAAGTAGAGGTGGATAGATTAGAATTAGATATAGTAGGTATTAGTGAAGTCCGTTGGCCCGAAGCTGGAGACTTCTGGGGTGGGGACTTTAGAGCAATACATACAGGATACGGATAGATGGCGATCATAACTTAATAGTTATAAAAACCAATCTTAAATTGAAAATTTTGAAAAAGGGGGAAGGTAGGAGACGTCTCGACCTAGAAAAGTTAAATTGTAACGAAACGCCTGATAGGCTAGGTAAAAGGACAGACGAAATACTAAAGACGGCGGGAGAAACGAATGACGGGGACATAGAGACAGAATGGAACTGCATTAAAACGTGCCTAAAGTCAGCAGCTACAGATATAATGGGTCTTAAATGAAAGTAGGAACTCTTGGATAACCAATTGAGATTGTAGGATTAATAGACGAAAGGCGGAAATACAAAAACAGGACAGACGAAGAAGGGCAAAAAAGATATAATGCTATAAAGTGGAAAATAATTAGGAAGTGTAGGGCAGCTAAGGAACAGTGAATTGATAGGAAGTGTAAAGAAGTAGAAGAAAAGTTTGAAGTAGGTAAAACCGATGAGGCGTATAATATAATTAAAAGGAATTTTAGAGATGTAGAATACATTAGTAGTAATATAAGAGATAGATTTTAGATATCTAGGCTGTTCGCAAATAGTTATGGATGTGAGTCGTTCTAGTTTTAGGGAAATGCGAAGCTTAGCTCAGGATAGGAATGAATGGAGGTACGTGTCCAACCAGTCTGAGGACTGACGACGTGACGACCTCATGATGATGATATGATGATGATATATGTGTGTATATATGTTAGATACGTAATATAGGGATAAACATAGTAGTACCGCTTAGCTTTGCTTATTTTACCATATATAAGCTTTGTTACAATGAAGATGCTTCACTCTAGCTGTAGAGATATTTCACCAATCCATGGAGAATGCAACGTAGAAGTTAGAACTGGAAATGCAATCTTATATAGGTAGGTATCTGTGGCCGACCAAGTAAATGATGTCATCATTGGATTGAATCTTCTGGGTGAACATAGAATCCACATAAATATTACCACTTCTGTAATGAGCCACGCCGAGAGCATTGTAAGAGAGAGAATGAACGATGTCATGGGCGGACTGGAGGAGCTAGTCGAGCTGGACAATTCAGACTTGTAATGTTTGTGGGTTTAACAAGATTAACTTAAGACTGATAACGACAAAAACTATTTATTTACACTAATTATTAAAGAACTCAGAAACACTATTCACTGCGCTATTTATTTCACTTCTATCACTGTCCATTTATTTCTGTATTCACTTCTGCAACGGTCAATTTATTTCTACTTTTCTCGGATGTCGTCTCTTCCTATAAATACTCTTTTGTTTACTTTCGGGAATCTTCTGAAAACGTCCGGATAAATTATTTTTTCTTTGAACTGTTTAAGAAAGGCGCCCGCGGCTAGTCCGCGAATCGACAAGCCGTTCACGCACACATGTGCCCGATCGCACACAAACACCCTCGTGCTCTCTACACTGCCCCCTCCTTAAGAATGTTTCGTCCCGAAACATTTTCACATTCCGTTTCGCAGGATCATGCCGAAATCTGCAGTTCTCGCATTCACGACATCCGCTCCAGGAATAGAAGTAACAGTCCACGGTCTTCTCATGATTGATCCGATTCAGGTTATTACTGCAAAGTAGAATGTCCATTCCAGTACGGCGGAACAGGACTTCGATCATGTTCTGTACGATCCTCCAATCTATGTGGTCCAGTCCACAACCAAGCTTCGAAATCGCCAGCTTCTGTAGGTAATAACATACTCCAGAAGATGTCCACGAAGTTCCACTACTACGTCCCAAAGGTCTCTGTAAATTGATTTATCAGTGCATCATCCTTTAGTTACTAGGTAATAGATATTGCGACGTCCGTCAGGCAGACTCGTGGATATCGTTAAGCTTTCTTCTAAGGTTAGTAACATAATCTTCTTCACCCAAGTCATCTCCTGGTTTACAGTCTAATTTGAGGTCACAAAGTAGTCGTAATTCCCTTCCAAAAAGAACACTGGCAGGTGTTTGGCCAGTCGTTTCGTGGACAGATGAACGGTATGCCATTAAAACCAAAGGCAAATAGCACTCCCAGTCCCTTTGGTGATCAGACACTACCTTGGAGAGATATTTAATCAAGGTCCGGTTTATTCGCTCAACCATGCCGTCTGATTGTGGGTGGAGTGGAGTAGTTCGAGTTTTCTTTATTCCTTGGAGCTCGCACATTCCACGGAATATAGCCGATTCGAAATTCCCCCTTGGTCTGAGTGCAATTTCAACGGCACCCCAAAACGACTGATCAACTCCCTCACCAGCTCCTCAACTATGCTTTCCAACTGCTGGTTCGGAAGGGCATAGGCTTCAACCCACTTGTTAAAAAAGTCCATAATGTACTTGTTACCTTTCTCGAAGTCTGGGAATGGACACATCGATTGCGACTCGTTCGAAGGGGCCACCGACATTGTATTGACGCATTGGCGCTCTTGGCCTTTTCTGTGGTCCTTTACTCGCGGCACAGGTGGTACACCTCTTACACCAATTCTTGGCATCTTCCTTACAGGTCACCTAGTAAAATCGCTCTCGAGATTTCCAATGCGTCTTATTCACTCCAAAATGGCCACAGATGATCCATCATGAAGATACTAGTTGCTTCCTATCTTCCTCTCCATCCTTACATTCAACAACACGCTTCAGGATGCCATCCTCTAAAACTGAGCCCATAACGATTTTAGCACTTGGGTACAGGAAGAAATTTGCTGCCACGTATGTCGTTTTCCGTCCTTTTTCCATTCCATCACCTTCTTTAAGTCCGGGTCGTTTTCTTGGTCGTCACCGATTACCGTTGCGCGTCGAATAGCCTCTTTTTTCTTTTCCATTCGATCACACTGCTTGCAGTCTGTTTGACAAGATCTGGAATGTGCATCGGCATTCTTGTGTCCGGTTCCAGGCCGCTGCTCTATATCAAAATCATATTCCTGTAGCTTCTCAATCCATTGAGGTACCTGGCGCTCCGTATTCTTGAAATTCAGAAGCCACTTCAAAGCTGCATGATCGGTACGTAGTGTGAATTTTCGTCCATATAGGTATTTATAAAAATGTTCTACACCTTTGACTACAGCCAGCATCTCTCGCCTAGTGACACAGTAGTTTCTTTCGGCTTCTGATAAGGTCTTGCTAAAATAGCATCTTGTAACTGCGAAAGAACGGCTCCCATTCCCACATTGTTGGCGTCGGTGTCCAAAATGAATATTCCATTGGGCCGAGGATATACCAGTACGGGGACTGTAATTAAAGCCTGCTTCAAAGTCCCAAATGCCGTTTGACAATCCGAATCCCAATGAAACTTGCGGTCACCTTCGGTAAAACGTGTCAAAGGTTTGACGATATTGGCAAATCCATAAACATAGCGACTATAATAAGTGCACAATCCCAAGAAGCTTCTTATGTCGTGGACATTTTCAAGCACTGGCCATTCCTTCACGGCCTTTATCTTCTCTGGATCTACGGTCACGCCCTTCGCCGATACAGCATGTCCTAAGTAAGAAAAAGTGGCACCTTTTCGGACTGAGTTTCAAATTGGCCTCACGTAACCGCTGGAATACCGCTTGCAAATTCTGCAGGTGTTCATTAAAGGTACTTCCAATAACTATGATGTCATTCAAGTATACCAAGCAGGTCCTTCCAATTTGAGTACTCAAAATTTTCTCCATCAACGTTTCGAACGTCGCCGGGGCATTGCATAACCCGAAAGGCATAACTGTAAACTTCCATAGACCCGTGCCGTAGGAGAATGTGGTCTTTGTCTTGTCGGCAGCATCTAAAGCAATTTGCCAATACTCGCTGTACAAATCGAACGTGGAAAACATTTTCAAGCCAGAAAGCATATCCAAGGTGTCATCAAAACGTGGTATCCTTCTTCTTCACCAATACTACCGGTGATGTCCATGGACTTGAGGATGGCTTAGTTATGCCGGTCTCCTGCATTTCATGGATTATTCGCTCTGCTTCTTCCTTCTTGGCCAGGGGCATTCGTCTTTTAACGAATAGGCTGTGCATTATCGGTATTGTTCTTGTGTTTTACGATATTGGTCCTTCCTTAACCATTCTTGTCAGTCTCAAAGACGTCGACATTCTGATAAAGTAGATGTTGCACTTTGCATTTCTGCTCACTACTTAGATTCCTACAATATCTGTCAATCACTCCACTTTCAACAGGTACTGTTTCAGAATTTACCTGCTTTTGACGTCGAGTACTTGGGGAGGAAGTACTTTTCGTACACTGCCTCCTCGTATGACTTAGTTCTTAGTTTTCGAGTTTCTTTATCGAACTTGGAGATGATTCGGCAGACGGTTTCTTCTAAAGATTCTGACGAATCCGTTTCTTCACACAATAACCGAACCCTTCCCTGTTTATTATAGACCCGTTTAACAGTTTCGTACTCCAATGCACGAGCAAATGCATCGGCTAGCGTCTTAGGTCGGTCAAGGCGTATTCGTTGTTGAGTGTCACTGTCCCGAAGTCCATCAGTAAATGCCTCCACTGCCAACCTTTCCATGAATTCTTCTGGTTTATTGGGATAGGCCAGTCGAGACAGTCTCGCAATATCTGCCTCGAATTCTTCTAGGAATTCCGTTGGTTTCTGCTGACGGGTTTTCAGTTGGATGTGATACACCGTTGTTAAATGAGCCTCGCCGTAGCGCAACTGTAACTGTTTTACCAACCGTTCATAATCCGCCAATTCTTATGGGGGAAAGGATGTTCAAAATGTATTAGATGCGCCAACATCCCCTTCGATTGATTTTATCTTTTCATTAAAATCAATTCTTCCAGCACTTTTATCTTCTCTTCTGTTTCTTGAATATTTTCATTAAATTTTTCATCCCATTTATTCTCCAATTCACGTTTCAAACTTTTACTATCTACATCCAATTCACGTTTCAAACTTTTACTATCTACATCCAATTCACGTTTCAAACTTTTACTATCTACATCCAATTCACGTTTCAAACTTTTACTATTTTGTTTCAATTTATTTTCCATACTTTAACTGTTTCCTTCCAATTTTTTTTCCAAACTTTCTTTGTTTTCTTCTAAATTGCTTTCCAAACTTTGGTCATGCTTTTTCAACGCCTCCGCTAGCCGCCACTGAAGTTCCGCTTTATTACCGCATGTCGCTTCATCCCGTTCTTCCAATTCTCTTCTTAACTCGGCTACTTTTAATTCGTACAACTTCTTTACAATTGTAATGTCTTTTACTCAACCCCACACCTGACACCAGTTCGTGGGTTTGACAAAATTAACTTAAGACTGATAACAACAAAAACTATTTCTTAACACTCATTATTAAAAAACATAAAAAAATTATTCACTGCGCTATTTGTTTCACTTCTATCACTGTCTATTTTTTTCTGGATTCTCTTCTGCAACGATCAATTTATTTCTTGATTCACTCTGCAACGGTCAATTTATTTCTACTATTCTCGGCGATCGTCCCTTCCGTTAAATACTCTTTTGGGAACCTTCTGAAAACGTCCGGATAGTTTATTTTTTCTTTGAACTGTTTCACTGCTTTCCCAGAACGCAGGTACGACATACACATTTACAAATACGGCGCACATGAAGAAAGACGCCCGCGGCTAGTCGGCGAATCGATAAGCCGTTCACGCATACATGTGCCCGATTGCACACAAACACACTAGTGCTCGCTACAAAATGCATTCTTAGCGGGACGTACGCTGGCATAATTCAAAATATACATCTTCATAACGTTTATAATTACTAATGGTTATTAATGCTGAAAATATATTCTTTTCCTTCGAAAATACCCGGTACGCCTTTTATTTCAATATCCTAGACAACAACCATCTACAATAATCCTACATGTATATTCAGTAGAAATTCACCCATCCGCCAATGTGGTCGATAAGAAGAACTTGGACTTCAAGACTCAGCTATCCATTCTTGTGAGGCAGTACTATAAAAACTGGTCAGACAAACTTTCGAGCATCCGGTTTGCTCTCAATACTGCCCGAAGCCAGTCGACTGGCTGTTCGGCCGCGTTTCTCACGTTTGGCCGAGATCAGTCACGATGTTAGGGCCATTGCCCAAAATGAAAGTTAAATGCCTGAAGTCACTATAACAGATAGTTGCACATACCAGGAACGCCGTCGAACCGGACCTACTTTCGATCCTGAGGATACAGTCCTGATCACCACTCATCCAGTAAGCAAGGCCATCGCTGGGCGAAATGCCAAGTTCGCTCCTCGAAGAAACGGTCCTTACTTGATCTTGGCTGCCAGTGATCCCTGCGGCTGAGAGGTCTCCTTCACTGAAGAACCCACTCGAATACTAGGTATATACCATATCATCCTTCCGACTATTCATACCAGATGGAACCACCGATCTTCAGCCTATCATCCCAATATGTCGCAGAAGCCGTCTCAGGAATAACACTGCTGGCGCTTCTGGAGAAGGAAAGTTATAATCGATCATATTTAAATTTCGCGCTCTTCACTCTACTTAGTACCTATGCGCTCCCAACTACTCTTACCGATAGCGCCACCAGTTACCCCCGGACACTACCGGCCGCTACTCTCCCCTACGAGATGATGCTACTCAGCCACCCCTACCATTCTCGTTGTCACGGAGAGATATTTAAGGGGTAGCAACTCTCGATAAGGACACACTCGAGCTCGAACCATTCAAACTTCTATATCAGCAACATCTCTACCGCCTTCTTACCTGCTACCTCAGCCGACAAACACAACAACCGGCAGTTATCTATACCGCGCCTAAACAGCGACGACATATTAAACCAAGTGGTTTAATATTCATCAATATCTACAAGTTTTCAACAACTGCCCAGCCGTTTTTTTTTAGGTTTAAGTTTAACCAATTTAAAATATTACTAACCAACAGTTCTTTGGGACGGAGTACGCAAAGTCCCTCTGAACTCCCTTAACTCCTCACCAATTAAACTAACAATAAAAACCTAACAGTTTATTACTTTGTACCATTTACAATACGTCCCACAGGAGTAGGTAAACTTCTTTAGCCAGCCATTTCGAAATGACTACCCCCAAGAGCCCCACACTCTTGGAGGGACTCACCATTGCGGAAATTATGTCCTTGGCGAGCGAACTGCAGTCCAAACTCGACATAATCAACGAATTCTTGTGACAACACTCCGAAAGTTCCACATCTTCCGCAATGTGCGAGGACGTCGTGCCTTCTTCTGCTACCCGGACTGGCGTAACAGGCACCGAAGACGTGCTACCTTTCTGTCTTCGGCATCCTCAACGTCCTCTGATTCTGAGGCAGAGACCGGCGCAAATAGCCAAAACTCCAAAGCCCTCCCCCCATTGAAATCCGCCAAAAGTCCCTTTGGCCGAAAATTATTCGAGCCACGGCATCACCACAGCACACAAAAACCAGTGCAACCAGCGCCCCGTCTAACAGCCATCCCCGGAAGGACGCTCCCCCAAAAATTTTAAGCCAGGGCAATAACAGCAGCTCCCCCCCTTCCCCCTCAAAAACGCAATGCGCCCCCAAACCCCCCTGCAGCTTCTTCTCTTGAACAGAGGATCCAGGCCATCGTTCAAACGATGGTAGCAAGTCTTGTCACCGTCCTTCAAACGCCTACCAATGAGTAATACAGCCCACCCAAACAATCCTCGCATAGTTACGGAATGCGCAAAGCGTTAGAGGTAAATTGATTGAACTCGAGCACTTCCTCATGATAAGTGAATCAGTGTTGCCTGCATCACCGAAACTTACCTGCCCGAAAAAATCAAACTTTTCGTCCCAAACTTCTCATCCTACAGAAGGGACCGTGAGAACCGCAGTACCGGAGGTGTCGCCATTCTTGTTAAGAATTCTTGAAATCACAGGCCTATCTCTTTAGCCACAAACTCGTTAGAAACAGTTGGCATCGATGTTTCGCTAACTTCCGGTCCTCTTAGGATTATCTCTCTCTACTCCCCCCCCCCCTTCGAACAGAGACCTCTCCGAACTCCCCCTTCTACTCCCCCAGGCGTTGCAATTACGTCTCTTGGGACTGTCGACAAACCAATAGTAAAAGTACCTCCCTTCTTGACAAAATTTTTGACTTCAACCTTACAGTTGAAGCACCCCCTCACCCCACGTTCCTCCCCGCCCCTCAGAATCAATTCCATGACATCCTTGACATTTTTATCACAAAAAATGTTACACTTTCGACTGACCCTATCGTCATTGACGCACAAAGTTCGGACCACCTTCCAGCCCTGATTGAAGTCGGCCGCCCAATCAACAACCCCCCAAACCCAATCACGTCACTAGATTGGCTACACCTCGGTTACACCCTAGAAACATCTTCATTCAAGTGCACTCTAATTCGCACTGTTGTGGGAAACAGGATTTTCAGTAAAAACAACACGAGAGTTCGAGAAATAAACAGATTTATTCTAACCGATGTTTACAGCGTGGTCGTGAAACAGTAACTAAACATAGATAAGTAACTAAAGTAACTCCATAGAGTACCAACTTACAAAAGAAAATAAGGCAATACAAAAGTGACATCTATCTGAACAGTTTAAAACTTCAACACTTCCCCGTAAACTGATCTGATACAAAAAAATAACTAAAGTAACTCCATAGAGTACCAACTTACAAAAGAAAAATAAGGCAATACAAAAGTGACATCTATCTGAACAGTTTAAAACTTCAACACTTCTCCGTAAACTGATACAAAACAAAAAAAAAAAATTTATGAAATTTAAAACAATTTGACATTTTAAAAGAAAACGAACAAAAACAAAAAAAAAATTGATTAAACAGTAAGTCCAATTTTGGAGCACATAAATTTAAACTTGTTGGAATTCAATGGTTTTGTGAACATGTCTCCCAGTTGATTCTCTGAAGCCACAAATTCCACGTCGATGTTACCATCCTGATAAAGTTCTCGCACAAAGAAGTATCGCACTGCAATGTGCTTGGTCCTTTTGTGAAATTCCGGGTTCTTCACCAACTTGATGGCACTGGCGTTGTCAACGAACAAAATTGGTGTCTCTCCAGAGGTACCAATTTCTGACAGCAGTCGATTGAGCCACGCCAGTTCCTTTGCACCTTCGCTCGCAGCAACGAATTCCGCTTCGGCTGTCGACAAAGCGACTGATTTCTGCAATTGTGAGGTCCACGAAACTGCTGTGCCGCTGATCAAGGACACGAAACCGTTGGTTGATCGTCGAGTCTTGACGTCTCCCGCAAAGTCAGCATCAGAATAGGCACACAGTCCGTCAGCAGTTGAAGTGTAACGCAGACCCAATGCAGAAGTGCCCCGGAGGTATCTGAAGATGCGTTTAACGCAAATCCAGTCGAACTTTGTGGGGTTCGCCATCGCTCGTGCCACCTTCGAAACAGCAANGCAGACCCAATGCAGAAGTGCCCCGGAGGTATCTGAAGATGCGTTTAACGCAAATCCAGTCGAACTTTGTGGGGTTCGCCATCGCTCGTGCCACCTTCGAAACAGCAAACGCTATATCTGGGCGTGTAGCGCAGGCCAGATACAGAAAGGAACCAACAGCAGAACAGTATGGGATGGACTTGTCGAGGGGCTCGTCGTTTGAGTTGTCGGGTTTCTCGTTGTCCGCAGGTGCCTTCACGGGTTTGCAGCTTGTCATTTCGAATCGTTGTAGAATCTTCTCAACGTAGATGCACTGCGAAAGGAAGAAACCAAACTCTCGTTGCTCGATCTGCATCCCCAAAAATGAGTCGAGAGATCCAATTGTGATCTTGAATTTCGAAGTCAGCAATTTCAGGAATGAGTCGACCACGGCCTGCGTTGATCCAGCAATAAGACCGTCATCGACGTAAATTGCGATGAGCAATTTTTCTCCTCCTCTAGTCCTCGTGTAGACGCACGGATCGGCTTTCGAACGTATGAAACCGTTCTTTTCCATGAACGAGTTGAGCTCGTTGTTCCAGCAACGGGGAGATTGCTTGAGGCCGTATGCAGCTTTGTTTAGACGACAGACGCATCCAGATCCATCATCGAAGCCTTGTGGTTGTCTGATATAGATAACAGTGTCAAGTTTGCCATATAAAAAGGCAGTTCGAACATCGAATTGACCAAGCACAAGGTTTTCTTTGGCTGCAGTTGCGATGAAGACTCGGATGGAGTCGTACCGGGCGACCGGGCTAAATGTTTCGTCGTAATCGAGTCCGGGACGTTGAAACATTCCACGAACAACTAAACGAACACGATATCAATCAACCGAACCATCGGGCTTGCACTTGACTCGGAGAACCCAACGATTATCGATAGCGCTCTCACCGCCGGCAACGGCACCAAGTCCCACGTTTCGTTCTTTCGAAAAGCGTCCAGTTCGTCTTTCATCGCGCTCAACCACTTGTCCGCGTCACGACTCTTCATGGCTTCAGCGAAGTTAGTCGGCTCCAAATCTTCCTGGACAGCTTGTGTCAAACAAGCTAAAGCGATGTTTGCCTCTGGGCGACGAGTTTGATGTCCCACTTCGTAGTCATCATATCACGATGGCAAACAAATCGAACGTGCTGGCCGCAACACTCGTCCTTGGACAACTTCTCCTGGTACAGGTTGAGCAGCATTCTCAGGAGGTTCACATCCAGCATCGTCAGTCTCTTCAGGAAGATCATCAAAATTTTCATAGTCTGATTCAGAGCCAGTCTGGTCGTCGGTCTCAGCTTCCCCGTCTTGGTTATCCTGGTCATCACAGCCAGTTCCAAATTCAAGGTCGATTGTATTCTTTGTAGTACAAAGTTTTTCTGGACGAAAATCGACGTCTCGTGACTTCATCAGGCGTTGTTTTGATGGTACCCACACTTTGTATCCATCCTTGTCGTTGACGTAACCAACACAACGACCAAGCACAGCTTTGGCGTCGAATTTTGTTCGGAACTGTTTTGGCATATTCACATAACACTCTGTGCCGAAGATTCTCAGGTGATCGAAGCTGTCAAAAACTCTGCCGGTCCACATCTCGAACGGTGTCTTGCCAGGAACACGTGACTTACTGGTCCGGTTGATCACGTATACAGCGGTGTCACAAGCATGTGCCCAAAAAGGTTTTGATAAACCGCTGACTGTCAGCATCGAACGTGCCAGCTCGACGACATGACGGTTTGACTGTTCTGCGACTCCATTCTGCTGCTGCGTATACGGACACGACGGCCGAAACTCGATTCCTCGTTCGCATAACAACTTCATCACATCTTCGCACTCAAATTCAGTCCCACAGCCACAACGAAAAGTTTTCACTTTGTGTCCAGCGGTATCACACTCTCTCAGAAATGAGTCCAAATGTCCAGCCACTTCCGATTTTCGCTTCATTAAAAATATGCGAACAAACTGAGAATAGTCATCTTTAAACACCGCGTAGTAACGAAAACCGTCAATCGAATCAACAGACATCGGCCATTCACGTCAGCGTGAATCAGCTCACCAACAGTAGTTGGGCGATCGAAACGCGAGTGAAAAGGTTTGCGGTGCGATTTCCCCAACGCACAACCGTCACAAAAGTCCGATGTGTCAGACGACTTGCACGAAATGCCAAAACGAGACAAAACGTCACGCACGTGTCGTTTGTCTTGATGTCCGAATCTTTCGTGCCATCCTTGAAGTACGTCAGCTGATGTGGCGAGATTAGCTTTTGCGATGGAGAACTCTGGGATGCGAACGCGCATGTCCATGACGCACACAGATCTGACAAGTTGACCGGTCGCGACAAGTTCACCATCAAACAAAACTTTCTCTCCATCTGAATCGAATAAAATGTCATTTCCACGTTGAGCAGCTTGACGGATGGAGAAAAGTTGATGACGTGCCTCGGGAACGTACCAAACATCATTCAGCGTTGCAGTCGACAACCTGTCACCGATGCGAACCTCAACGTCGACCCTGCCTGATCCATACGCCAGAATGAAATGTTTGCCGGCCGTTTGAACGCGCTGTGGAATCGGGAACTTCTCGAAAGAAGCAAAATGCTGCTTGTTTGCCGATATGTGGTGCGTTGTGCCGGAGTCCGAGATCCAGTTGTCAGCTAAAGCGACATCGGTGTTGAAAGCCAATCCTGTAACGAAAAACGAGCCTCCTCTGGGGTGTTGTTTGTGTTCCGTATTGTCACCATCTGTTTGCTTGTTTTGTTCTGCAGCCTCACGTTTCCGACAATTACTGATGACATGACCAAATTTCTTGCAGTACAAACATGCGCGCTTCTCCTTCTTGCTTGTTGCAGATGAATTTTGAGAATTTTTGTTTTGTTTCTTGTGTGTGTGTTGTTGAGATTTAGATTTAGCAAAGAAAGAACCGGACGAATGCGACGAGAGTGAATTTTCAATTGATCGGAGATTCTCGATCAGAAGTTTTGTTATCTGCTCAGGTTCAGGAACGCGATACCAAGTCGAACGATAATATTGATATTCAGGACCGAGCGTTTTGAAAATTCTGTGATGCAGTAAAGATACCGGGAGCGTTGCATGAGGATTGCCCTTTTGAAGTTCTGCGAGAATATCATCGAACAAATTTGCCAATTGGGATGCGTGTTTGGTGATTGAAGTAGCATCATCTTTCGTGATTTCGAAGAAACTGTCGAATAGCGTGTACAGGCGCTGCAAAGAGGATTGTTCGAACACTGATAAAAGTGTATCCCATATTTCTTTGGCGTCAGTCTTTTTGCGAACGTAAATTGCAGCTTCTTCGTCCAGTGCCGTACCCAGAATACGAGCCGCGCGCGCGTTGTCTCGTTGCCATCGTCTGTATTCGTCGGACGGTTCTGCTTTTTCTGCAGGTGCGGCAGGGCACACCCGTGTACCGTCAACAATCGTAAAAAGACACTGTTCTTTCAAACAAAGTTCGATTTTCCACTTCCACGTTTCCCACTAAGCTTCATTCGCTAACTTGCGAATGCTTGCCAGAGCACGACCACTCTCATCTCGTTGCTGTGCGGGTTCAGCCATCTTGTTTTTGGCATGACGAAAGGTCTTGTCGAGAACACCGAATTGCACACAAAATTACCGAAAATCGCCACAAAATTTGACCTCAACGCGTAGCTGGGCCCATAACCTGTTATGGGAAACAGGATTTTCAGTAAAAACAACACAAGAGTTCGAGAAATAAACAGATTTATTCTAACCGATGTTTACAGCGTGGTCGTGAAACAGTAACTAAACATAGATAAGTAACTAAAGTAACTCCATAGAGTACCAACTTACAAAAGAAAATAAGGCAATACAAAAGTGACATCTATCTGAACAGTTTAAAACTTCAACACGCACAATAGTGGAACTTGACGAATCTGTGAATCTCCTTTCAAACGAGATTACCAGCGCTATCGAGCTATCTACTACCTCCCGCACCACGCCCACCAAAGACAGAACTCTCCCCGCAGATATTCTTGACCTCCTTAAAAGAACAAACAAGGCCCGACGTCTGTGAAATAGACACCGCATTCCCGCTCCGTTCTCTTCGTAACAGAGCTCCCCATCTTTCGCCACTAAAACAGAATGGCTGTACCTATTCTTCAGACGAAGAAAAAGCTGCAATCTGTGCAGACTCATTATGTCTCCAGTGCTCTCCACTACCTAGTCCAGCGGACCTTGCCGATTTTCACAAGCGTACCAAAGCCGTCTTCCAGAACTTCGTTCCCCTAAATTCCGACTTCAGACACACTACACCCCATGAAATCTCCCTTGCTATCGGTTCCTTGAAAAAGAGGAAAGCCCATGGCGCTGATGCACAGGAAAAATTAATAAGATTTTGCCCCTGCTCCTAAACTGGTACCAAAAATGGAAACTTTCTATTAACGAGACCAAATCGGAAGCAACTCTGTCACCTACCTAGGCGTCGTTTTCGACAGGACCCTGAACTGGCGGCCCCACATGGCAACTACCCGTAACAAGGCAATGGTTGCATTCATAGCACTTAAGCCTTTCTTCCGAAACCACTCCATCACCCAACATACGAAAATCCGTTCCTTTAACGTAATAATTAGGAGCATTTGCTCCTACGCCATTCCCGTCTGGGGCTGCGCCCTTCCTCACCGCCTGAAACCTCTTCAAATTCTGAAAGAAACCGGTTTTATCTTCTCTTCCTGAGGCTGAAATCTCATTCGCAGCAAATATCAGGGCCTCAGTGGCAGGTCACGTAAACCCCACCATTTAGTCACTCTCCAACCTCGCTCCGAAGCCAAACGACCGTTTCCGAAGGCCCTGTCACCTTCTACAATGGGCTACTAACTCTCGCTCACTCCTAGCTTCGCTTTTTAACGCGAGTGTCCACCCCCTAAGTGGACTACCTACTCCGACCGTTCTCTCCCCCCCAAATCTCCCTCACGCTTAACAAATTTCCCTTCTCATTCCTCTCCCAAATCCCAACCCTCCATTCCTTTCCCGGGGATGAGTAACCCTCAGGGTTTATCTCCCCGCTCGAGTAGGGGTTTTATTCGGTAAAAATTCGATACTACCTCCCTTCAGGGGGTGTCTTTTGAAGATTTCCCCTCCTCGAGAATAATCTAATAAAAAAAATCGATAAGGACAGTTGTTGGATCCTCAACTAGCAGCTCCCTTCGATTTAGCTTTCTTCGGGTTGAAATCTGCTTTTGGAAATTAGCTCAGCTCAGCTCATTGTGCGTCCTACGAATTGGGCTACTCTTGTGTCGTCAACGGTAACAGTATAGTTCAGTGATTCAGTGGACAGTTAAGATACTTATGTATAATGTTAACTATTTATTTGTATTTTTTTTATCTGTGCACATACGTTTGTAAATGAACCTTTTCTATTATTATCGTGAGTTCTCCCTATAGTACGCGTAATAGTCACCAATAAGCTTTTTGGCAACGGTGTGTGCTTCCTGATTCACGCCACTTGTTAAAGTAATCTATTGGAATGACCCTGCCACGTTTAGAACGATTCTCTCAAATGACGTTCCATGTTGTACTGCTGGATTCGTCCACTACTTCTTGTCATCGGTTCCTTACTGGAGGAGCATATTATCGAACATTTTCTGTACCAGACTTTCACCTGACTTCAACCTTCTCGTACCTTCCCTAGAATCTCGTTAACGCCGAAGTATCCTTCGCCATGGGTTCTTTCTAAAACCTCTGAAACTCTATTATTCGGAAGTACCACTTGAAGTTTGTTTTTGATTCCATCTCCGCAAACGAATAGTATTTGAAATTTTCCACAGAAGGTCTCCGGGATAGTGCATCTGCGTTGTCCTGTTGTTTGCCTGCACGATGCTCGGGTTCTTGAACTTTAGTTGCCACTTTAGCAAGGCGTCATTCATTCTTAACAGCAACTTCCGTCCATACAGGTACTTGAGGAAATGTTCGAAGGTTTTAACTGGCTCTGGACGGAACATATACGGAAAAAGTGGATGTAGTAATGGTAGGGTTGATCTGGGTGTTAGGGAGTATCGCGACGTGGCATGATGAGATGCGGAGTGTGCTGCGAGCAGCTGAGGTGGTCAGACGTTAGTTGTCCAAGTTTTTGGGTGTACCCATTATAATATCGGTTATCGGCATGGTCTATAACATACTGAGAAAAAATAACAGATAGATACATTTTACATTTCTTTTTCTACATTTGATGTTGTTTTAGTAGTACTTTTAATTTAATTTACAGCAACAAGTACCTTTGCGTACGGCACACAAACCATTACCAGTGCGGCTATCGATGTGGTTATTGCAAGATGGAGAATCCTACCCAGTCCACATAAAGTACGGTAGCATTCGAAGAGAATGTTTCATTGATGGTCACTGCATATACAGCATGTGTTTCTGAAGTAGGTTGCAAGCTTTGAAGGGTGTTAACTAGGTGCAATAAGGGAACCACATGGTGAGTAAAGCAGCGTGCTTAAGTAAAGCTTTGAGATGCTTAAACCAGCTGGTAGAAGCGGGAACAACCAAGAAAAGATGCCTTCAAATAAAGGAATAGATAACGCAGTTATTTATACGGTAGCTACACGTTCACCTGCATTAAGCAGAATACAAACAAGTGAGCTCTGTCTCTAAATTTCTGCCGGCTAAACGTTCAGGTCAGTTTAGTTGTATCTATTGTAATATGAAATTAGAATAGTACTTTGTACGACGAAAATACTGCTGCAATGAACTTATCTACCATCGCGAATATGCCGTACTTACTCATTTTTGTTTTTCATTACATGCATAGTTCACTTTTGCTGAATTGTCTAATGTTTATTAATGTTATCAAAGTTAAAGTGTCATAGTGGTCCGACAAATTCTTCACTGCGTTATTTCAGATCGACAACCTAAATATGACGTTATCGCGAGATTAAATTTCTTTGGTTAATACATGTCGGACAAAAGAAACACTTCACAGATTGACATCAGTTATAACATGAAATTGTATTTGTATTTATAACATGAAAATTGTATTGTCCGACAAAAAAGGGAATTTTATAGCTAGATTGAGAAAACTAATTAAAAAAAGATTCCTATAATCTAATAATATTTACCTCAGAAATAAGCTGTCGAAAAATAAGTTCAAAATACGGGCATATATTTCATTTTCGGGTAGAAATATTTACATAGACGTCGAGACACAAAGAAATATAATACAAAAAATATTGTAGCAGGTAATGCCTTTCGCGAATATATGTTAATTATTTATTATTTTTAATTATTATGAAAATGAAAAATGCATTTATTAATATTAGGAATTAAATCAAATTTTTAAATAAAGTCATCTTCATCTTTGTCTTCACGTTCATAAAGTGTATTTTGAACATTGCCATTCTAATCCTCCTCGTCCGTATCATTTTCTTTTTAATACATAAGCCCGACAGTCCCTAAGAATGGTTGTTTCTGATTTATGGATAGAGGGGATTTATACATAAATTTACAATACACATTTAAAATATCAAGACGATATCAACAATTGTTCTAGAAGTATGCCGAGCCATTAAAGAAAACAAAAGATTAAAAAATAAAAGGCTTTCTTGCAAAACAAACAAAATAGCTCAAAACACCAACGCCAAAACACGACACTTTAGATGTCCGAAGCACTTTTCAGTAACAAGGTTACCTTCTTCAGGGACTGCAGTGAACTAAACCTAAAAGGGAACTAATCCTAATTTATACTAATAGTTGTTAAGGTTCAGTGAACATGACAACAAGGTTGGTGTTCAATGGACCTTAACAATCACAAAAGTAATTAAACTAGGCTAAATAGCGGAGATCCAGGGATAGGACCCTTGTCATTGTTAAGCAAAACTTGTTTATTTTTATATATGTATAAACTCTCAAAACTATCCAGTAAACAATTATTCCTAACCTCCCTAACTAACTTCCCGAGTAGAAATGAAAAAGACTAAAAGACCGCCGAATTAGCTCCAAATGTCTAAAAACTACTATTTTACCACCGAAATAGCGCCGGTGAATACGACAAAAATTAAAAACTCTAAAATACGACCAAAATACCTCTATTAAAACGACCGAAAAAGCGCCGAAATAGCACCGAAAACGGCTGCCTACAAAAACGACCGAAAAACCACCGAAATAGCACCGAAAACGGCTGTCTACAAGAACGACCGAAAAACCGCCAAAATAGCACCGAAAACGGCTTCCTACACAGCACAAGATACAAAAATAATGATTATGGATTATTAATTTATTCATAAAGTATTTAATAACTTTTATCAATTAAAATTGATATAAGGATATAGTTAGTGATGGTTTTTGTCGTAAAAAAAATTTTATATTAATGTTTATGAATATACATATATTTATATTCTCTTTTAAATGTACAATACTTCTCAGACTTTTGAAAATTTAAATATTACATTTCCGAAAGAAGGTCATAATTTAGAGGGCATTATTACGTATACTAACTTTAATGTCAGTAGGATAACTTTTGAATAATAACATTTTTTCTGCCTATTTGCTGTGGGTGCGACAGGTGCGATGATGCATTGAATTATAATGCACAGCCACATAATTATTATGGAAATAGCAATAATAAAATAAGTAATAATAACATTAATCATAATATTAACAATAGTAATAATAGTTCAAATAATAATGATAGTTGTTACAATATTCAGAATCTTTAATACTTTATAACATAAATAAAAGTTAATTAATAATTAATCAGTTTTTGTTATTTCATGCGAGAAGAGTACTGTTCCAACGCTCTTTTAGTAGAAAAACGGCGGTTTTTCGGTGCTTTTTTGGCGGTTTACTGAAATGCGGTGCTATTTTAGTGCTATTTCGGCGCTATTTCGGAGGTTTAGTCCTGCAAACGGGCCTTTTTTCGTTGTTTTTTGGAACAATTTACGGTGCTAATTTGGCGGTATTTTAGTTGAGTGAAAAATTAATGAATTATTTTTACTCGGGTTAAGATTATTAATATTAGTATTATGTTCTTCAGTAAGAATCTATTGGGCAACACTAGATTTCTCCTCTCTGCCAAATCGTGCATGAGCTAAATGTTCCTTAAATCTAGTTTTGATTGAGCGTCTAGTTTGTCCAATATATTTTTTACTACAGTCATTACAGCTAATTTCATATATCCCCGACTTTTCTAAGAAAGGAATTGGCTTTCTTGTGTTTATTTTTAAAGACTGAAGAAATTGTAATTCACTTGCACAGAGGTATCACTTGTGGTTTGTTGTAAAATGCTAAATATATTTGTCTGATGTTAGGGTTTGTTGGATTGAGGCCTAGGTGGGTGGGATGCATGCGAATAAAATTTATATGATTGATCCATCCATATGAGGTGAAGGTGGATGTAACACGTATAAGTGAGGTGGAGGTGGCTGAGATCTGACAGATGTAAATGACTGTGATCTGAGTCAGATGTGTGATGCGGAGTATTAACAGCTGGATTATTGGAGCTTGCTTGAAGAGATTGTTGAACTAAAAAGGCAAAAAGAAGAGGGCAGTGCGGTCTATCATAATGCCCTAGGTCGGCAGCAAATAAAATCTTATTAACTTCAAATTCTACATACGTGACTGTTATTAAACTATATTCTCGAAGCTTTTCTGTTATATGGAGTGCAAATTCATGTGTTTGTTATGGTATATGTCTAATAATTGTGGTTGTGGCATCGACGAAGATCTGATTACTGCTTTTTCAACTAACCTAAAATTTTTATCCAGTTGTTCATCTTTCTTCGTCTTCTCCGATACTTTTCTTCTTGATCTGCCACCCTTCAAAGGTCTATGATCCGCGTTCGATATGAGCCTTTCTGGCAGCATTATCTCAGCACCGCGATAATCAACTAAATCAGCTAAATTGCTATGGACCGCAGGCATCTTTTATATTATTTGGTTCGATATTAAGGTCCATGGTCTCATTGACATCCTTTAACATTTTGATATTGTCTGAACTGACTTATAATTATCTCATCGTCTGTGATATTAACACTTTCCTCAATTTCAAGATTATCTTCCAAATCATTATCGTTCTATAAATAGTCGCTGTTATTTTGCACGCTTTAATGAACCTGCAAATAAATATCCACCCCCTCCTCTTACTTTTGTTATTTCTAACGACAGAACGTTAATTCTTTTTGCCGAATTGTAGGAAATAATAAGAAATTTCTAAACACTAATAAAAATGTAATATAGGGTGCATCTATAAGCAAATATCAAAGTCTGGTTATGAAACACCCCGTATATTATTGCAATTATCTATTTAATAATTCTCTTTAACTACGAAATATTGACAATGAGATGTCACCGTCAGGATCACACTTCACAATCATCTGAGAATTCCTTTTAAGCTGTTTCCCATTCGATTCCATTGTGATTTCACTCCGTTTTATTTTTAATAAAAGTAAATTTCTCTTGTCCAAAAGTTGGCGTTAATTTGTCTTGTTTATCTTCTTTAAATAAAACAGTATCACCAATTTCAATAACACTATTTTTTACATGTCTACGACTATCTGTATATTCTTTTTTAAATCTCTAACTCTTGCACCTCTATCCCTAATTTCTTCGTCAAACATTTTTTTTTGTCAAAATTCGTAGGTATCACACAAGAGCAACTCATTGGTGTCAAATGATACATTAGAAGAAATTTCTGGATGTCAATTCAAGTTCTTTTCTCCAAACTTGCAGTTTTAATATTTTCAATATTGTTTTGACGTTCTATTTCGCCATTTGCTTGAGGTCATAAAGTTACTACTTACTTATTTATGGGCCATTGACACAACTTTTGGTTCGTGAGTATTAAGTCAGTCTTTAAATATTGTACTGCAGTTTTGTGGTATTATGGATCTGATGAATTTAACCTTCATAAATCCAAAGCCACATGTTTCCCAAGTGCTTCTGATAGTAATTTAATTCATTTCACTATTTCAGGAGGATTGCGTCTTATTGGCAAAGTTCGCATTTCTTATAAAATTTTGAAATTTCAAAAAACTTATTTGCATTTCTTTTCGTTTAACCTAAAACTAACGTCCTCCATTTTTTTGCAATATCATAAGGAAATTTCAAAACCATTAAAAACTTCATGCATGATACGCTGATGCATTTCAGAAGCGTTGGAAATACCAATATTTAACCTCATATAGCTAAATAATCCTTTATGTAGTAGAAAATACCACAAATGGCGCGGTAAACGCCAACTATAGTACGATTCTATATTTTAGGATTACGTATGCTCCAACAAGGTTTATTTAAATATATGGATATCTGCTTGCTGAAACGAATCCCGGCGTAGCTAACCTCAACGTGATAGGCACGTTACCATAATCGAATAAAATAATTCGAAGTGGTTTGTATTCTGTCGAAACTGCCAGACGCGGATCGCGATTTCGATCTTTTTGGATCTCATCAGCGCG
>NW_020439097.1:28418-43337 GCF_000699045.2 Agrilus planipennis
AGCTACGCCGGGATTCGTTTCAGCAAGTAGATATCCATATATTTAAATGGACCTTGTTGGAGCATACGTAATCCTAAAATGTAGCATCGTACTACAGACGACGTTTACCGCGCCATTTGTGGTATTTTCTAAAACGCGCTGTTTAGACAGTAGGTAAAAGTTGGTTTGATGCTACGCAATTTTACTGCCGATTTCACTAAAAAAGGTGAATCATCCAATTTCTTGATTTTTTTCTTCAAATGCAGGTAAAAGGGTATCTCTCCGTAACGAAGTTAACCTTCTGACCATTATCACTAGGAATCGCCATTCGCAGTGATATTCAGGATGTAGATCATCTAACTTCTTCAGTTACGATTCTTTTAGCATGTTTATCATGATTTACAAAAATTCCATCTTGAGACACGTTAATTAGAATTCGAAGATATGAGAAATACTTTTCTTTTCGACTGTTAAAAGTGATCTAGAATTTCAAACATCTCAGATTTATGTTTTTCGGTCATAAGATCGTCATCAACATGTAGGACTATTGTGATACTTCTATTCTCGTTGTATAATAGTAGACCTACGGATCAGCATCCATAGAATTAGAGACACTGGAGTTTAAAGAATGTGTAAACGTTTCTTTCCAAACTTTGGGTATTTGCTTTAGACCGTAAAAACTTTTCTGCAGTTTACAAACGTATCACTAAAACCTTTTGGCTGATAAACTAAAATTCTTTCATTTATTTTGCTATATAAAAAATCTGAGAAGAAAAAGAGATCGAAAACCATTACATTCATGCCTTCAGATGCAGCTATACTCAAAATTAACCTGATTGACGTGTAACGAGCAACTGGACTGAAAACTTAGATATAACCTCTGCCTTCCTGTTGTTCTCAAATCCTTTAACAAGTCTCGTCCTTTTCACATAATACCCATTGGCATATTAGAGGTTTAATATCCTTGGGTTTTTCAGTCAACGTCCAGGTCTTCGTGTTCATTATTGACTAGAATTCTTGACATGTCCTTCTTAGAGCTTCACCAACGGACTATCATTGCCAAGTCAGTTATATATTCTTTAAATCTAGCTGGTGCTTTAATTGTACGACGATCTCGTAAATCTATTTTTATTAGGACATAACCTTGATTTTCTTAATTATCAGACGAATTTTCCTCTTCAAATCTTTCATACTTAGACCTTTGTGTCAGATTTTTCAATTTTTAGACATTTCTAACTCAGTAAGGTTTTCAATTCCAGTTTTATCATCAAATATTACATTGCTTGAGCTCACTACATCATTTATTTCATTTATAAATACTCTAAACCCAGGAGAGTCTACATCATAACCGACAAATAACCGTTTTGTTTACTTTATCTCAGTCTTACATCTCCTGTTACTACCTATCAATACGTAGCAGTGACATCCAAATCATTTCAATTTGTTGGTATCTATTGTTCTTCTAAACCATAAATCAGCTGGGCTTTTTTCTTTTACTGTACTTGTGCCAGTGTGGTTACGATAAACACAATATTATTAACGGCTTAACTCACAGATTTTCATTTAAATTTAAGCGTGTATAACTATCATACTAGCTTCGAGAACGGTTCTCATTTCCCTTTCAATACGTCCGTTTTGTTGTGGTGATTTTCTAAGATTTTCTAGGATTTGCTTCCTCCGTATCAGTATCTGACCCAGTGATTTTCGACCAGCTTCAGAAGTACTTCTAGTTTCAAGGCTGCCTCATTTTTATTTCTCAAGAAATATACAGTCTCCTCCTAAAGAGGTGCTTTTTTGTTAACAACTTAATGATTATAATGATTTATGAGTAGGTACTGGTACGTAAACCAAGGACTCGGTGACAGCAGCAATAATTTTTCCTCATAATCCGAGGTTATCTGTATTGGGTAAAATTAATTCATTAATACATTCACCTAAAGAGTAAATGTTCCTTTCACAGAGATCTACTTGTATTAAATTTAATGACCTGATTGATATCTTTGGATTTAAAAGATGTGATACTCTATGCTGCTTGCCATAAGCATAAAGTGGACAAAAATATTTATTCTATTCATCTTAAAATTTAATTCAATTTCTCGTCACGTCTCGCACATATACTACATTTAGGTGAGCAAGCTATTCATACCATTTCCCATCTCTCGTAGCAATAATAACAATTTTTCCATTACAGTCTAAAATTTGATTTACTTGCATCGGCTGACTGATCGTATCGTTTATTCAATACAGAACTTATTGAGAATAAGTTAAGTCATGCTTAAAGTGTACAATACATATATCAGAACGATTTTCTGCCAGGCCTTATCATTAAACATTCGAGTTCGACATCACCTGTGCCGATACCTTCTAATTCGGTTGCATTACCAATGACTACCACAGTAGTTTTTGAATCATTGTGTTTTTATTACATAAGAATATTTTACCACGATTAGGGTAGTTTTGCTTGATATTGTTATCTTGATGTTGATTTTGGATAGAATAATACCCTTTTTTATGGTATATACATTTAATAACGTACTTTAAACTATATACAAACTGACTAAACTTATTCGAAATTGTTAACTATATTACTGCTGTTACTTGATAATTGAAAAAATTATGGGAATTGAGATAGATTGATAAATATTCAACGATAAAGACAACTCAAAGATGGTTTGAACGATATTGATGCTGATGCTATACTGGTTATAACTTTTTATCTTAGTTAAAATTCAGAAAGTATTTCGGTCAGTTTCAAAGAAAAAGTAGAGGGTGTAAGCTGCTAATAATACACAAAAGCACGTAGTTTAGAGAGACAAACAGACCGACATTCAGTTAACCGAAACTGTAGGGGTTCCACTATTAGCACCTAGATATTGTAACGTGTTTGGACATACATTAAAAAAAGCATTTAAGTACTAAACTTAAGTTCTTAGAAGATTCAAAAAGTGCACTACAATAGATTTTATGATGAACTACAACGACAAAGAAAATTTTACAGGTACATAATCAAATCGTAAAACCAAATACATAAGAAATCTTGAAATGTGTACAGTTAAGTTGCTAAGTAAACATTGAATTCAATCGAAAGATAAAACACTCCCCCGGTTTAGAGACGCGCGATCAAATATATTTAAATATGTAAGCATGTCCACTAATTTAGTCCTAAAAATTTAAATTAAGTTGGTTTTCTTAACCTCTTTTCTCTATCAGGACCAGGATAAGTTTGCACAACCTTACCGAGTCGTCATTGAAGGGAAGGAATGTTGTCTCTATCGATGACAATTGAACCAATATTAATAGGGTGTTCTCCCTTTTTCTATTTGGATCTGACAGTTAATTCAGAAAAATTTTCTTTCTGCCAACTACGCCGTAGATCTTGTTTCATTTTCTAAATTATTTGCGAAAAAGAGAGGCGATTTGTAGGCGTTTCCAGGTAGTTCTCTTTTGGTAGGCACATTAGAGAATCACCAATTAAGAAATTGGCAGGAGTAATGGCTATAAGATCGTTTGGATCAGAGAAAAGTATCATTATTGGTCGGGAATTAAGTATTGATTCGATTTCTATTACTAAGGCATTTAATTTTTCAAATCATAGGAGTTCAAAGCCTATGACTCTGTATAGATAATATTTGAAGGACTTTACAGTAGCCTCCCAAATATCGCCGACATGTAGTGACTGTGGAGGGATGAAGTTCCATTTAACTCCTTTGTAGGTCAGAAATTTGTTTACCTTTACCTTTTCATTATGTTGTTTAGAGCTGAACAGTTCCTACAATTCCTTCAGTTCTTTATGGGCACCAACGAAATTTGTTCCATGATCGGAATATATAGATTGGTATAATCCTCGCCTAGACACAAAACGTCGTAAAGCAACCGAGAAACCGTCTGTTGTTAAGTCGCCTATAACTTCTACATGTATAGCCTTGGTCACACGGAAAACAAAGATCGCCATGTTAACCTTTAATTTGTTTCTGTTACGAAATCTTTTTTTTTTAATAAAGGAAGGTCCACAATAATCGATGCCGGTGTTAAGAAAAGGTCTTACTTTGTTGACTCGTATTGAGGGTAAATCTCCCATAATGTACTCGACAGATGTAAGATTGACGCGAGCGCAACGGATACATTTTCCGATAATGTGTCGTACTTGACTAGTTCCGTTAATTGGTAACTATTTTAGATGTAGATTAGCAATAGTTGTCTTTATCCCAGACTGAAGTCCATTAACATTTTCCTGTTAATTAGTTAATTTGGTAACACGATGTAATCTTGGCAAAAGTACTGGACGTTGTTGGTTGAATCATAAGTTAGCCTTCTTGAGTCTACCTCCAACTCTAAGCATCCAAGTTTCATCTAAAAATGTTTGAAGACATAGCAAATGACTGCTGGTACCAATTGGTCGATTGTTTTGAAGGTTTATGGTACAATTTCATTCGAAAATGTAGATCGTTGTAATAATCTCAGTATAACTGTAGATGCTTCACGTAGTTCGGATATATTTAGGGGTCCTTTACTTTTATTAGGCCTTTTAAATCGCAAGCAAAGGACAATGACACGTTGTAGTTGAAAATCGATTGAGAATGTTTGTATCTGCAGGTTTAGAAAATGAACATGTTTGTTGAGTAATTCGGGGACTTCTTCACTAGTTGAAATTGTTGGTTGAATCGGCCAAACTTCCACTCTCTCGGCTAGCCACGTTGGTCCGTTTCTCCATATTGGTATTGCACCGCGAGATAGTAAATCCGCTGGATTGTCGTATGTAGAAATATGCTTCCGTTGTGTTGGATGGATTAGATTGGATTTCTGAAACACGGTTGGCTACGAAGTTGAGAAGAATGTGTGGTGATTTGTTGATCAAATGTAACACAATCATTGAGTCTGTAAAAAACAATTTACGCTGCCGATATTGGATATTAATGTTTTGCTGGATTCATACAGGTTTACTAATAGTTTGACTTCAGATAATTTGAACATTCTTTAATGGAGAAGCCTTGGATTTAGCACAAAGGAGTCTGATTTGGGCATTTCCATGAGGATCAGTCCAACGCAGATAAATGCATGCACCGTAAGCTTTTTGACTTGCGTCACAAAAGCCGTGCAGTTGTATATTTATCGGAACCATGTGTAACACGTGCCTTTCGAATGAAATGGAATTTAGTAACGAAAGTTGATTGACAACTGCCACCCATTTAGAAAATATGTCAAGTGGTAAAAATTCGTCCCAGTCTAAACGAAGTTTCCTAATCTCTTGAACTAATAACTTTAAAAGAAGGATGACTGGATTAAGAAGATCTAACGGGTCAAAAATCTTCGAAATTTTAAAACAAACTATTCGCTTAGTGACAAAAGATGGAATAGAAGTTGGTTTGATGGTATACATAATTTTATCTTAGTAAAGTTCCAGTATAAACCCAATGTTTTTAATGTTGTATTGTATTTACCTTGTAAGTACTTCTTAATGCTGCAATCGAGAAGTTCTTCCAAAATTGCTAGTGAATTAGATGCGCATTGTTGTAAAGTGAATCCGGTAATTTCATCCCGTTGTTGAATAGCTTCTTCTATTGTACGAGCTCCGTACAATAAGTTGTCTACATAAAGAGCATTCTTTAAACTAGCTGCACCCTTTGGAAAATTGCTTTGTTCGTCATCTGCTAATTGATGGATTGTATGAATGGCCAGGAAGGAAGCTGGCCCAAGTTTAAATGTATTTCTTGTTAATTATTAGGTAAATACGCAACCATTTTCTCGCCATTTCTCGTCTAAACATTTTTTCGATATCACCTGTTCTTATGAAGTTTGGTATGCGAAAACGGATAACGGAAGTTAGATCATCTTGAATGACAGAACCAACCATAAGTGTACCGTTGAGAAAGATACCTGAATTAAAAGCAGCAGATCCATCAAAAACCATTCGAAGTTTTGTAGTAAGACTACTTTTTTAGTAACGGTGTGATGAGGAAGAAAAAAATTCATCTGCAGGTTCTCCCGGAATCACAATGTAGCGAGCACGAGTGTGTTTGTGTTCCATCGGGCATACGTGTGTGTGAGCGGCTTATCTATTCGCAGACTAGCCGCGGGCGCCTTTTTTCGTGTGCGCAGTATTTGTAAATGTTTGTGTCGTACCTGCGTTCTGGGAAAGCAGTTAAACAATTCCAAGAAAAAGAAATTTTTCCGGCCGTTTCAAGAAAGTTCCCGAAAGGAAACAAAAGAGTATTTAAAGGAAGAGACGATCACCGAAAGAAGTAAAAATAAATTGACCGTTGCAGAAGTGAATCGAGAAATACATTGACAGTGATAGCAGTGAATAGTGATATATCAGCAGTAGTGTAAATAAATAGAGTAATTTATAACCTAAGTTTAGTAATAATTTAATAGTGTTTTCAAGTTCTTTAATAATTATTGTAAATAAATAGTTTTTGTCGTTATCAGTCTTGGAAGTTAATTTTGTCAAACCCACGAACATTACAACTAGTGACAGGTGTGGGATAAAAGATGTCACAATGGCAAAGAAGTTGTACGAATTAAAAGTAGCCGAGTTAAGAAGAGAATTGGAAGAACAAGATGAAGCGATAAACGGTAACAAAGCGGAACTTTAGTGGCGGCTCGCGGAGGTGTTGAAAAAGGATGGCCATGATCCTGAAACGTTCCTTTTCGAAGACGAATTGTGGCAAATATTGAAACGTGAATTGGAAGAAAACAGTAAAAGATTGGAAAATAAATTGAAAGAAAACAGTAAAAGTTTGTAAAATAAATTGGAAAAAAACATTAAAGTTTGGAAAATAAATTGGAAAAAAATTGGAAAAAAATAGTAAAAGTCTGAAAGTTTGGAGAATAAATGGGAAGAAAAATTTAATAAGAATATTCAAGAAACAGAAGCGAAGATAAATGTGCTGGAAGAATTGATTTTTAATGGAAAGACAACACCAATCGAAGGGGATGTTGGCGCATCCAGTACACTCAACGAAGCAAGCCAAATCAGCCAAGGAAGCGGTATAGAGTCAAGAACATGAGTAAAACCACCAAAGTTTGACGGAAAGTCCTCATGGACCACATCCCACGGTTAGAGTTGCGCTACGGCGAGGCTCATTTAACAGCGGTGTATCACATCCAACCGAAAACTCGTCAGCAGAAACCAATGGAATCCCTACAAGAATTCGAGGCCGATATTGCGAGACTGTCTCGACTGGCCTATCTTAATACTCCAGAAGAATTGATGGAAATGTTGACAGTGGAGGCATTTACTGATGGACTTCTGGACAGTGACACTCAACAACGAATACGCGTTGACCGACCTAAGACGCTCGCTGATGTACGAAATTGTTAAACGGGCCTATAGCAAACAGGGAAGGGTTCGGCTACTGTGTGAAGAAACGGATTCGTCAGAATCTTTAGAAGAAACCGTCTGCCGAATCATCTCCAAGTTCGATAAAGAAACTCAAAAGCTATGATGTTGGAATTGCGACGAACTAGGTCATACGAGGATGCATGGGAAAAGTATTCCTTCCCCAAGTACTCGACGTCAACAGCAGGTAAATTCTGAAACAGCACCTGTTGAAATAAGTGGAGTGATTGACAGAGATTGTAGGAATCTAACCAGTGAGCAGAAATGCAAAGTGTGACATCTACTTTGTCAGAATGCCGAAGTTTTTGAGACTGACAAAAATAGTAGGGGAAGGATCAATATCGTAAAACACAAGATCAATACGAGTGGTTACCTGAAAATATAAAACACGACCAAGAAAACGACCTGGGCTTGAAGAAGGTGATGGAATGGAAAAGAGACGGAAAACGACCAAAGTGTCAGCAAATTTCTTCCTGTGCCCAAAAACTAAAATCGTTATGGGCTCAACGGGATTCAATGGTTTTGGAGGCTGGCATCCTGAAGCGTGTTTGTTGAAAGTCCAGATGGAGAGGAAGAAGCAACTAGTTATTCCTCGAAACAAGGTTAGATAGGTGTTGCAGTATCTTCATGATGATTTCGAGAGCGACTTTATTGGGTGAACTGTAAGGAAGATGTCAAGAAGTGGTTTAAGAAGTATACCACCTGTGCCGCGAGTAATGGACCTCATAAAAGGCCAAGGGTGCCAATGCGTCAATACAGTGTCGGTGGCCCCTTTGAGCGAATCGCAATCGATGTGGCAGGTCCACTCCCAGAGTCTGAGAAAGGTAACAAGTACATCGTGGTCGTTATGGACTATTTTCTCAAGTGGGTTGAAGCGAAACAGGAGCCGGAAACTATAGTTCAGGAGCTGCTGGAAGAGTTGATCGGTCGTTTTGAGGTGCCCTCGGAGTTGCACTCAGACCAAGGGAGGACATACTCAAAATAGAAAGAGGAGACTGTGGTGAATATTAATTAAAAATTAAAAGGAATACTCACCCCTAATTACCACAAATAATTTTATATGAGCGGACACGTGTTTCGCCACTTCATACGTGGGCATTATCAACGCGAGACTGGTTCTAAAATTTACAATTCTAACTATTTATAGTGGCGAGGGTTGAAGACCGAAAGAAGAAATAATGGAAAACAAATCTACAAATGTATGCTTCGATAAACAAGTGAGGAATTAGATTTGGAGGGAATGTATGTGTCAATAACCGTTAGTACAATTCGTAAGGCTTTTATGGCCCAATTTTGTGTATAAGACGTATGCTTCATCACAACCTACCTAATCTGTGAAAAAGGGGGGAAAAACAGTGAACGAGCGTGTTCAATACCCGCAGTTCAAAGGCCTATAGGGCCTGTTTTTGACTGCGTATGCTTCAACAAACGAAAACTGTAAGGGAGAAAGAAAATAGCTGATCTTATTATAATAAATTAAACCTATTGCAATAGTTGAAACAGGACTGAATGAGGAATTGGGCCATCATCTGAGTTCATAAGAATATTTTTATTCTTTTGAATGTATAAACTTTCCCAAGCGTCAAGTTCTGATTTGCAAGAGACTTCTTTGACTAACTTGAAACATTTAGGGCCTATAGGGTGGTTTGTATTGAAAATATGTTGGGCAACACTAGATTTATCTATCCTATTTAATCTAAAGTGAGCGATATGTCCTTTGTATCTTGTAGAAATTGCACGTTTTGCTTGTCCAACATATTTAAATTTACAAACTTCGCAACTGATTTCGTAAATTCCGGACTTGTTATTATTTTCTAATTTGTCTTTTGTGTTTCCTAGGGAGGAATTTCGAATGTGCCAGCTCCTAGGAATAAAGAAAACTCGAACTACTCCACTCTTTGCTGGAGAAGATTATGTTACCAACCTCCGAAGAAAGCTTAACGATATCCACGAGTCTGCAGACGCAGATTGCTAGTGACAGGATTAAAGAAAACTACGATATCAAGGCCACAGCAAGTGGTTACCAAACTGGAGATCTTGTTTGGTTGTATAATCCTCGTCGTCGGCGTAGACTATCACCTAAGATCCAACAGAATTGCGAAGGACCCTATGAAATAGTGAAGAGGATTAACAACGTGATCTACCGAATTAAGAAAACTGCAAACGGAAAGCCGAAGGTAGTTCATTTTAATCGCTTGGCTCCATTCACTGTTGCAAATGAAAAGGAGGCGCGGGCCAGATTATTAAGAATTATTCCTTCCGAGCCCACATTTGAAGAGTTCATGAAGGAAAGCCTCCATGTTAACAGGAAATTTGGAGTGACGCAAGAAATCCGACGAGACCTCTTTGCTATATCCAAGGAATATTCTCTGGCCTATTACGTTTCAAAGGATCTCAGAATGAGCTGTGGTATCGCGTCCGACTTCAAACACAGATTTGGCGGTTTGGAACATCTTGAAGACCAAGTACAGAAGGGAAGAAGTCTGTTGTGCCTGCCTGACGGACGACGCAATATCTATTACCTAGTAACTAAAGGAAGATCTGATAAGCCAACTTATAAAGACCTTTGAGACGCAGTAATGGAACTCCGCGGACATCTTCTGGAGAATAACCTACAAAAGCTGACGATTCTGAAGCTTGGCTGTGGACTGGACAACCTAGATTGGAGGATCGTACGGAACATGATCAAAGTCCTGTTCCGTTGTACTGGAATGGACATTTTGGTTTGCAGTAATAACCCTAATCGGACCAATCATGAGAAGAGCGTGGACTGTTATTTCTATTCCCGAAGCGGATGTCGTGAAAGCGAGAACTGTAGATTCCGGCATGATCCTGCGAAACGGAAAGTAAAAATGTTTCGGGACGAAGCATCCTTAAGGAGGGGGCAGTGTAGCGAGCGCGAGTGTGTTCGTGTGCGATCGAGCATACGTGTGTGTAAGCGGCTTATCGATTCGCCGACTAGCCGCGGGCGCCTTTCTTCATGTGCGTCGTATTTGTAAATGTGTGTGTCGTACCTGCGTTATGGGAAAGCAGTTAAACAGTTCAAAGGAGAAGAAACATTTCCAGACGTTTCGAGAAAGTTCTCGAAAGGAAACAAAAGAGTATTTAAAGGAAGAGACGATCGCAGAGAGAAGTAGAAATAAATTGACCGTTGCAGAATTGAATCGAGAAATAAATTGACACTGATAGCAGTATAATAAATAGCGCAGTGAATAGTGATATATCAACAATAGTGTAAATAATTAATAAATTAATTNTAGTGTTTTTAGGTTTTTTAATAATTAGTGTTAATAAATAGTTTTTGTCGTTAGTCTTAAAAGTTAATTTTGTTAAACCCACGAACATTACAATAGTAATCGTGTGACCTAATTGAATATAGTCTTCGACTACAGCTTTATATTGTAGAAAAAAAATGTCATGTGACGTTATGAGCCTAACTGTTCCTTTTTTTTATTGTATAGAAGTGCCACTACATATCTTCCTTCGGATTACGAATTACATATTTTTTGTAGTGGTCTTCGCATTTTGTTTCTTGTTCAGATAGATGTTTGACGGTGCCGCCTATTTCAGGTTCCCAGGGTCTGTTAATATCGTTGTTGGTGTTGGTTAAATTGCAAAATAATTGACGATTTTAATCGAATACTAATAGACTGCCACCAATTATTCAGCCTGATAAAGTTTTTTGAAATCATAAATTAAATAAATAAATCCTTTATTTGAAAGTTTTTCTTATCCGACACACAATAGTGACAGAGAAGCACATATTCCGGATTCCGGATCGGCTAGTTTGATATTTTTCGGAATTTGTAATTAATTAGAATAGATTAATGGAAGTTATACAGTTATTTGAGGGACGGAAAGAAAATTGATGTTTTTTTGATAAGAATTAGTACGAGATACAACTGTTGCTGTCAGCCAATTGTTACACACAGTAGATACATCGTTAAAAGCACTGATTGGTATACAGCAAGATTGTGTATGGAAATTGAGACGTGATCTAAGTTCTTCAGTAATGAAATTTGTGCTTGCACTTGTGTCAATTATAGCTAGACATAAAACCGTTGTTTGAGTGTTGTCTAATATGCGGAGTAATGCAGTAGGAATGATGTCATTGCTTAGAGTTTCGATCGAAAGTGATCTGTTTAGACCCGATTGTAGTTATCTTGAATCATCATGTGCTGATGAATCTTTATCTAAATATGTATGGTGTTCTTCCGTACAATTTTAACATGTCCGTGCCTTACAGTGGATAAAGGAGTAAACCTTTCCTAAACAATTGTCACATAGTTCGGCATTCTTGGTTAATTGAATGCGTTCTTCTACAGGAGACTTAATAAACCTTTAATACTTGTATACGGTGTGCGATCCTTGACAAATTGGACAGATACGTAGATTAGACAGATTAGAATCTATAGCGGAAGGTTGAATTGAGTTAATTGAGGTGTTTGATGGTTGAGCGTTGTTGTTTTAATATACCGGATTCTTCCACTTAGCCGTTAGAAATGATTCTCTAACAATAAGTTTAATTGGCGATTGTTCAGAACAACTACTTCGTAGTAGAATGAAGATTCGGGCTATAGGGCCATGGTCTATGTGAGCTATTGCGGTCAGACGTTTCGTCAGCTACTGCTGCTGACTTCCTCAGTGGTAGTGCTGCGTTGACAACGTGAACGTAGATTATACCTTGAAGTCTCGACAGCGGCAGTCGCCCTATAGCCCGAATCTTCATTCTACTATGGATTCCAGCCGTGAAAGCCTTTGTTCTTATAAAACTACTTCGTGGAAAATCGTGAAACGAAGTCTATTCAGGGTTTTATTGTCATTTAAGGTGGTTTCCCAATGATACTCAGTATTGTCGCTTATTTTTCAGCGCGTCGCAGGCAGGTCCGACAGAACACAGACCAACTTTTACCTGCTGTCTTAACAGTGCGTTTTAGAAAATACTACAAATGGCACAGTAACGCCATCTGTAGCACGATGCTACATTTTAGGATTACGTATCCTCCAACAAGGTCCACTTGTGTGGATATCTACTTGCTGAAAACGAATCCCGTCGAAACTGGGCCTGCGACGCGCTGATGAGATCCAAAAAGATCGAAATCGCGACAGAATACAGACCACTGCGAATTATTTTATTCGATTAAGCTAACGTGCCTATCACATTGAGGTTGGCTACGCCGGGATTCGTTTTCAGCAAGTAGATATCCACACAAGTGGACCTTGTTGCAGCATACGTAATCCTAAAATGTAGCATCGTGCTACAGATGGTGTTTACTATGCCATTTGTAGTATTTTCTAATAAGAATTAGAAATATTAAGCAACTGTACCATTAGTCAACTTGTTCACCTAAACCCTTTAAAGTTCGAAGGTGCTGCGTAAATTTATCGGTTAGTTCATCTGGCGCTGCCGGTGTGTCCCCTTTTGTAGTCTTGGAAAATTGTATAAAATCCACCAGTGACGCAATATGGCCTTTCTGGTATTGTCGAATTTGTTTGTTAAAATATTCCAAGCCTCTTGATAGTTTTCTTCCGAAAAGAAGCTTGAAGATATTGGAGTTTTAATTGCAGAAACATTGGCGTTATTGCCGATTCTAGAGAAAAAAAAACTGTCAAACTTCGATGTTCCCGTCGAACTTATTTCAGGCAACCGTAGTTGAGGAGCATTCATAGACGGAGCGTTATTGATTTTAGGTTGATCACAACTGTTGTTAATTTAATTTTGGTGGACTTCTTGATTTTAGCCTAATAATCGATAAAAATCAGCAATAGCTGAATAGTATTTTTCTTCTATTTCTGTTAGTTCTTTTTCATGTGCTCATTTATTATTTTATTGTTTGACTTTTTTTCTTGCTGACTAGCAACCGCATTTGGACAGTTCTTGGCAAAATGACTCCTTGCATTTGCACTTATTTATTTACCATTTGTTGAAGATTAGCAAAAACGCGTTGCCATTTCTACGACAAAATCATTTACAGTTAATCCTTTATTACTACAATTTTTTAAAATATACTTGTCGATTAAACAACATAATATAATATGCTTTAAATATTAGTTAAATATGTTTCAAGTAATGGTTGCTATGGCATCGTAGTAGTGAGAGGGTCACTTGGGGTAGGAGAGGTTTACCATTAAAACGCCCGTTTTCCCTTTTATATTCTACGGATTGTTTCTGAAATAAGAAGCAATCTTTCAGGAACAACATAGTTGAAAGTACAGGCGAATATAATTTCGGCTTTGAAAAGAAATGTGACAATGTAACGCTGTATTCAATCAGAATCTAGCATCCGTGTTGTATTTCTTCTGTAGTTTTGCACTCATGCATTGTTTGTTATTTGTTAGATTAGATTAAGCGTGATTGACGATATTTACGTTAGGGCCATTACGATAAAACCTAATAGTAATTCTTTGTTCTTTTGATGTTGTATGTTGTCAGTCGAACTGATTGGAATTAGGTCAGTGTGCTAGTCGTAGGATAGGCCAATATAGAAAAGTACATAGTTATCACAATGGCGTTTCGTAAGGCAGAACTTTATGACATCATACTATTTTAAGCCATTGTTTTATTAATTACTAATAGTGGTCAATGTTAATATGCAACATCAACTTGCAGCTTAGTTGGTCAGAGCATTGATGCGTAAAGACAAAGGTCCCGGGTTCGATTCCCGGCAGGGGATGGCAACAGCAACAAAAATATTTTCCTCATTAATTTGAGGAAATTTGTAGTGGTTCAAAATCGAAAAGTGATTTCAAGTTGATGTTGCATCAAGCTAATTTACAGGTAATACAACAAGGGTGTTGATTTAACAGTCGAATTCTACTGTCATCGATATTCCCAATGAAGATTTCCTCACCGACAAATGCGGTATAGAGATTAAAAGAAACCGATTATAATTTTTGGTAGACGCCTCGAAGATAAAAAAAACCCATAAAAAACCTGTAAAGCCTATTAGCAATACCTCAATGTTATTTTGGAAATCTGCCTTATACTTAATAAAATTACAATTACCTATCCAGAAGATATTAATTTACCTATTAATGTTTACGTAACGTTAATTTTATCTTTCTTTTGTATTCTTAATACTATTTTGACGAGCATTTTAAATAGTGATGCATACTGCCAGCGATGAGTAAAGTTCTAATCTAATCAATTTTATTTAATCTTCTTCCACTATTTTATACTTAATTCTTTATGATGAAAGCAATACGGTTTAAATTTATTTCATTTAAAAAACACACAGTCAACGTTTCCCCAGGTTGTTGGATTTTTTCAAGGTTAGTTTTGTTTAGTCAAAAATGTATTACTGATGTAATTTGGTAAATGGATATGCTCAGAAATCAGCAACCATTAACAAACATTAATAAAGATTTTTTGTATACGTAAAACTCTAAGAACTAACTAATATAACAATTATTTTAAAAACGTTGCACGATTAAACAAAATAATTCGAAGTGGTCTGTGTTCCGTCGAAACTGCCAGACGCGGATCGCGATTTCGATCTTTTTGGATCTCATCAGCGCGTCGCAGGTAGCTCCGACAGAACACAGACCAACCTTTACCTGCTGTCTTAACAGCGCGTTTTAGAAAATACTACAAATGGCGT
>NW_020439097.1:43907-128788 GCF_000699045.2 Agrilus planipennis
AGAATGCATAAACAATACGTAATTTTTATCGTAATATATTTATATATATATATGTTAGGCGCAGAAATGGTAATGATGCATAGTTTTCAAACGTTGAAAACCAATATCTGGTGGCCTATGATACAATATATAAAATAGGCAATAATACGGCAGGCTGTTTGGAGAAGTACCTATATCTATTGGTGACGTCATTGTTTGATTAGGGAGATTTGTTTCAGCAAACACGATGACCTTGAATTTTCAGTAGGTTGTAGTATGTTGAGCTCTACATGCTAAAATTTCAAGGTCATCGTTCGTATGCAAGATCAGCGATAGTATTACCAACGTTATTGTTCGTTCCACAAGCGACACTGTTCACATTCTTCATTAATGTAATTGTTTGTTTGTCATCGCAACTCTCTACTAATGAATGGTGTTGCCAATTCACGCCCTGGCTTCAGATTGTAAGTCTTTCAAGTTTTCTTGCAAATTTTTTGTCCCTTAATCATGCTACTTTGCTCACCTCACCGTATGAATCCCTATTGTATCTATTTAACACACTCCACAGCTTGCCACTTATTTCAGAAACACCCTGCATATTCAGCACAACCATCGTCAAATCAACTTATGCTAAAAGACTTAAACTAACAACAAACGACTAAAAATAAGTATAAACAAACAACTAATTATTAGGTGGGAGTCACGAGTTACTGAGGGAAATTAAGTTAAACGGTCGTACCTTTATTCTTTCTTGACTTCCGGAGGAAACGATTCGCTGCTCGGGGATCCGGTGGTGCGCTATCCGAGGGGAGATTTCGGTGCAAAACTGCAGTCCAACGCCAGTCTATAATATACCCGACAATTCCGGAACCATAAGGACCAGCCGATCACCACTTCCTTCCAGCCCTACGCGCGCTTTGCAGACCTCACTTATAAACATCTCCCTCATGGACTTCACTTCATCTTTCCTTTTCTTATTTACCTTCGATCTTTGTTGGACCCCACATGGTGTTGGTTTTCATCATTATCACATAGAACTTTTGGAATTTTGTCTTAGCCCGCATTAGCCGTGCTTCAGTGTGTCCGTTTCGCAAAGTTGACCTAACATATCCCGGAACCATAGCAAATGCAATTACGTACGATGGTTCCGTGATTTGAAAGTTATCCAGTGAAAATGAAAAATTTAGTTTTGGAAATTACACTATGTAACACTATTCATCACATATCAATTTTAAGTTGTGTAATTAACAATCCTGTAATATTAAATTAACGATCTTGTAGTTTGTGATTTTGTGGATGGAACAATACGCATAAAATTGTTAACAAACAGACCAACTCTAGGTGCTGTAGTGAAACAAATATTTATTTAAAAAACCATCAAAGAATACGTAATATATATACGCATCATATATTTCTCTATATAGAACTACAATTTTCTTCTCACTTGGATAAGAAATTGAATTTCTGAAGTTACATAAAAAATGCACATTCCATTTCTTACCCTCCCTACTTATAAATTTACTCTTTACCCATTCTAATGTTGAAATCACCTATTACGAATATATTATAATCTAAATATAAATAATATTTTGCAAAGTTAGTTACTTTTCTCTTCATTAAAATATATTATTACCCCTTTTGCATTTTTCTTAGTGTTGTGTTGGTGTTATTGTTTTATCAACTTCCTCCACCTTTCCTCTAATCCCTTTGTCTGTTCCTATTAGTATTCCCCCTTTTACCCTTCTCGTCTTTCCTACTCTCTCTGCACCATAATTGTTCCAATTATACTTCTAGTTAAATATCTTTTCGTACTTATTAATATCTTTATTTTTTTCTCATGTTTCACTGATGATGATTATGTAATACACCGTTAATCCGTCCCAAAAACCTTTCTCCTTGTTTTTAATCGTAGTCACATTCCACGCAATCACTTTCATCTCCTTACTTCTACCATATGCATAGCTATCCCACTGTCATGCTCTTCTTACCTTTCATCTATTTCAGCTAGTAAATCCTTCTTCTACTTCCATAACCATGTTTTACCTTCTATATTTACCTTTTTATACCCTATTTTAATTTCCACCTCTAGAATTTTTTCTTTCACTTCTTTAACCTGTGTCCCTATTATTTTTCTTCACACATATATATACATATATTTGTCCTTTTAATTTACTACTGTTTTTTATTCCCACCTCAATTTTTAATGTTCTTATTAAGCTCTTGATTTTCTATCTTCCAATCTTCTCCTTTAAGCTCTATTTCACTTACTGTAGTATTTAGTACTTAATTTCTTTTCCAGCCTAACTTTTCTTTCCAATTCTCTTTCCATCTTCATCTTTGAAAACGAATAGTCGATTTTTGAGATCTTTTGAATGTTTTTTAAAAATTATTGAAAAGTTAGAATTTCTTACTTTCCCTTTTTTGTAGGTATTTTTTACACTAGCCTACCTCCATAAGATTTTTATTTGCGCACTAATTTAGGCTAGAGTTCCGGAAACCGAAACCCTCAGAACCACTTAAAATTTCACAGAAGTATCAATTATACACTAAAAGAGAGTACAGTAATTCAAATTCTATTATAATAGTTTAAAATTCATATTAGGTAGTACTGTATTTTTAAACAGTAAGTTACTTCTTTATTCAAATTAAGACGTCTAAATTATTAAATTAAAGAATGCATAAACAATACGCAATTATTAAGAAAGTCAAACTGTTATGGAAATATTGGAATTTTTTTTTCTGTTTCTGAAATAATTAGCAAGCTTGCAGGAGGTTATAGGACACTATAAAACAAAAAAATTAAGTAAACGTTTATCGTTCCGAAAGTCCATTGTTTTTCGAAAAAAACGTACTTGAAATTCAGTCAGGGGCCAGTCCGGCCTTGGTAGGATCACGGAGGGAAATACGACATTACAACGCCCAGTCCAGCAACTACAGCATCCGTGTCGTACGAGTATTTCTTTTGTATTTTGTGTTCTTAATGCCACATCGAGTCGTACTTCAAATAGTACTGCATACTATCAGCGATGAATAAAGTAGTTCTCTAATTAATATTGAGAGCATATTTAGTGATATTGGCTTTTAACAATCTTTGAATTTAGAAAAAATATTTTTATACCGCAATACACGATTCCAATCGGGAATTCATACTCCCGGTGAAAGACTCCAAATATTTAGACACCAAATCGTTCCAAATGGTCTCGATTTTGACCATCCAATTGTCAATCGACCATTCAGTCTCTTTCTCAGGGATATCTTTCATTAATTTCAATTGTGTAGCGCTCCTAGTTTGATGATTGTTCGCCAATTGTGTTGAGCGTCGTCTGTCGTTGGCATCGAGTAGTGGAGGTCTTCCCAGTCCGGGCCTCTGTTCGACCCCTTCACCCGCTCATAGCCATCTGGTATTGCGGTCTGTGTGGCCTCTATCCCAGTGCCACTGGAGTGTTCTTCTGGCATCGAGCGCCGCGTTCTTGTGGCCAACGTGGCCAACTTTGCTCTTGTTTTCCATCAATACTATTGATAATTGTATGGCATGTGACACAACAATCGATCGGTAATTTGACTCTCAATTGAAACCTGTGGTTTGTTTGCATGGTAATCACCTAGCATCAAATTAATCAATCAAAAAATAAGTGACATAATTTTATCGCTAAATCTGCTCCCAACTTTAAATGTTATCGCTATGGGCGTCAAAAGATTATTATGTGTAGTAGCATAATGGTAAACTGTTAATGTTTACTTCATTATATAGTCGTTCCACAATCGTCCCTGTTTACATTTTTCATCAATATGTTTGTTTAGTTGTTATCACGATTTTTCTATACGTTGGAAATTCAGTCCCCAATACCGGCTCTGGATTGCAACTTCGCCTGCTTTTCTGCCAATTTTTTTTATCTCTTAACCACGCTGCTTTACTCACCATGTGATTCCGTAATTGCATCTAGCTAACATACTTAAAAGCTTGCTACTTGTTTCATAAACACACCCAACGAAAAAGTAGCCTAAATATAAGGAAAAATGTGATTGATCCAATGTATCTCGACATTAATTTTGAGCCGATGCTGAAGGTCATTAGCCTAATGTTCTACTGTTGATGGTTTTATCTGGAAGTGATTGTATTAATGTCCACTGCTGATCAGTTAATGGCAACCATTCCTCACTACAAAGTAAGAAAGTATCAAGGTAATGGTTTTGTCACAATGTAGTCTGTACCTTGATCAATCATACGTATTCGTTGTAGCAATGTTGGCAAGCATTGTTTAATGTATTAGAACAACAACAACATAATTTTTCTCTCTGATAATGTACGAGGGTGGATTGATAAGTTTCCGGCCTAACCAAGAGATGACGCCACTAGGCCTACCTTGAGGTGACATTCTATAGTACCATCCTTGGATAGCTTGTAGCTATAGTTTCAGCCCGATCTCCTTGCTAGTGTAGGTTTGACAGCACGCTGAACAAGACGCCTCTGTGGTTTTCGTAAAAATGGAAAAGCAGGAAAATCGTGCTGTCATCAAATACTTTTATTTGAAGGGGTTAACGCCGAAGGAAATTAAAAAAGAGATGGACTCAACACTGGGGACATCCTCCCCGTCATATTCAACCGTTAAGCAGTGGGTTTCCGAGTTTAAAAAGGGTCGTGTGAGCACCTCTGATGGGCCTCGCTCAGGACGCCCCGTTGAGGTCACAACTCCAGATATGATCGAAAAAATTCATCAAATAGTGCTGGGAGACCGCAGATTGAAAGTGCGTGAGATAGCTGAGACCTGTAAGATGTCATATGAACGTGTGCAACATATTTTGCACCAACATTTGCATATGGAAAAGCTCTGTGCAAGATGGGTGCCGCGTTTGCTAACAGTCGACCAAAAATTGATTCGAAAAAACATTTCTACCGCAAATTTGTCATTGTATAAGCGTAATCCAAGCGAATTTTTGCGTCGATTCGTAACCGTTGACGAAACGTGGGTCCACCACTACACTCCTGAAACCAAAGAACAGTCTAAACAGTGGATTGGACCAGGGGAACCAACTCCAAAGAAGGCAAAAACAATTTTTTCGGCGAACAAGGTTATGGCTACTGTTTTTTGGGATGCAAGAGGTATTATATACATTGATTACCTTGCAAAGGGTAATACTATCACTGGTCAATACTACGCAGACTTATTGCAACGTTTGAGCCACGAGGTGAAAATTAAACGACCTCATCTGGCGAAGAAAAAAATCTTGTTTCATCACGATAACGCACCAGCGCACACGTCAATCGTTGCGACGGCTAAAATCAACGATCTAAAGTTTGAATTGATGCCGCACCCTCCTTACTCTCCAGACCTAGCCCCGAGTGACTATTTTCTGTTCCCTAATCTCAAAAAATGGCTTGGCGGTAAGAGATTTGCGGACAATGAAGAAGTAATCGAAGCTGTAAATGGTTATTTTGAGGAGCTTGACGAATCAGTCTATAGAGATGGCATTAATAGACTGGAACACCGCTATGAGAAATGTATCAGCCTTGGAGGAGATTATGTTGAGAAATAAAAAAAAAAAATTTTTAAAAACCTTGTTTTTCTTGGTCAGGCCGGAAACTTATCAATCCACCCTCGTATTTACCATGGTTTATATGATTTTTGTCATTAGCAGAATGACATTACTACATTACCATAATGACCAAGTAACTATTACTATAACGAAAATGTTAATCACTCAATCATTCAAATTCATTAATGTCATTACCGCAAAACATTAGCCAAATGAACAAGGCCTTATTACAACGAAATTTTAGTAAATCACCATATATCATTAATATTAGGTCAGTTATTTTTTTCAGTGCACCGTGTATAATGCTGTGTCTGGTAAAAATCTGAAGCCAATCGGAGGGTTCCGCTTTTCGGAACTGCACTAATTTGTTTCATACGTTCTCAAATGTATTTTAATGATCAGTGGTTTAACAACTTTATTTAAAGTCGAAACATCACAGTTTACTGCGCATTTTGCTCTTTTTTATAGAAGAAGCATATATCGTTATTCAACAAATAGCATAATTCTATTTTAGTTCTCTTATTAGGTATTGTCTACTTAATGAACGGAGAATTCAGGTATTTGAGTAAATACAACATAAAACCTAATATAATACAATAGAAGATAAGAAGAGCGTTTGCTCACTTTTGGACACCTTCTGATGTGAGGAAGGCTGATGCCCTAAAGGGAAAACCGGTGCACTCTAGCGTAAAATCGTCATTTGATGGGCTACGGTCGATCTACTGCCTTAAACATATCCTTACTGGTTAAAAGGGCTGCCAGATGTAGACAAACATTTAACCACTTTCTATATTTACTCTCTTTCTTCAATCTGAAACCATTACTTCAAATTTGGTTGTAGTTCGCGTACCACCTTTACTTTCTTTGAATTTTGACAATTACCTGTGAATTTGTGATGTAGATAAGTAAACACAAAATTTTTGTGTGTTTTTACATAATAACATATACCTACACATCTATTTATACCATGACGAAATGTCAATAAATGTAATTATTTAGTCGTATTTTTGTTTTTATTTCTCTTTTCTTAATGAATATGTATAACATTATTTGCACATAAAGATTTATCGAACAATTGACTGAGGAAATTAGCAGAACATTTTAAAGAGAAAAACGCTAATCAGGAAATAGTAAACTAAAAAGAACCTTACGCAGATCATCGAATAAGATATAACCACGATTTTAAGCTGAAGACTGATAGTATCAATTTCAAGTCTGTCACTAACAACAATCAACGATTTAATTCAAGGCTGGTACGATAAATGGAACGTGGCTTTAATGTATTAAATCAACAGAAATCATAATGAAAATTAATTTAAGAAATACTGCTTTATTCATTTTTTTATTAATTGTGTACCAAATAAACGGGGTAACACTTCATGTTGTTTCTATTTTGGACTTGATTTCAAATTATCCATTGCGCCGAATAACATGGTGAACTATGTAAGTATAAATAAAACAATAGAAGTCAGGAATTCCACATAAATATAACGTCATATAGAAATATAAAACACGTTAGGTACTTAGTTGAAATTCCCCTCTAAGAATTTTGAAAAATAATCTACAAGTTGAACGAAGATGAATAATCTTCTGTGTTTCGAAATTAACATTGGAATTTAACTTTCGCCTCGGGTTCAGCATTTGGCGACGGTAACTGATCGACGTGGTTGTTGTGCCGCTCTGTCAAGCCTGCTTCAGGGCATTTACCCTATTATAATTATTCGAAAAATACGTTACAGAAAAGTAAGCTCTTTATTACGATATTAATTGTTGGACAAAGTGAAATGTTCCATCTTCTATTCGAATGCATGCTGGTAGTTTGAACTTCTAATGCTTATATTTTTTTTTTGAAAAGAAACGATCAAGTTTTTTCGTAAAAGAGGTA
Organism: Agrilus planipennis; assembly: GCF_000699045.2. Lineage (NCBI taxonomy): Eukaryota > Metazoa > Arthropoda > Insecta > Coleoptera > Buprestidae > Agrilus > Agrilus planipennis. The sequence goes on from NW_020439097.1 coordinate 51,307, forward strand.
AAATCTTTAAGATACACCCAGCCATTGGATTTTCTCGATCTACACAGTCTGAGCAAGCATTATAGTGGTTGCGTTAACGACTACTCAAGCAAATAGTTTAAGGTTATTTTAAAGGTTTTCACGAAAAAAATTAACGGTTATTTTACCATTTTTAGTTCCTAATTGGATAGCACTTCAGTATGATATAATTCAAATACGGTGCAGGACTAGTAAAAGAAGCTAATTAGCCAAAATAGTGAAGGTGAAGTTGCAACAATTCTTTTTAAACTATGGTTACATACTTATTTTCACAGTATATCCTGTGAGCTACCCTGACACAACATTTAATAGGTATATATTATAATCCAACTGAATTTTTAGTTAACTACTAACAAGTTTTTTGGTCTATTTAGGGTCGGATTTACGAACACAGGAGAAGACGCGGAATAGCGCTATTAGGGGAATAAAGTCGGAAAGCGGTTTAACAATTCTCACTTATAACCCAGGAATAGAACATTCATAACCTAACCTAACCTAACCTAACTCAGAAATAGAATATTCATTAAGTAAACTTCGGAGTAAATTCTTACGTACCAACAATAAGACAATAAGGTCGATGAGACTGCAAATAAGAAGTACATAGAACAAATTTAGTCCTAAATCACCAAATAAACTAATCATAAAATTGCAATTACGGGGGAATCAAAGTAACTGATATCATGCGGTTGGTAAAGAAAGCAGAAATGAAAATTATTAAGGAGATTATGCAAAAGTGCAAGTAATAAACTTGCTTATATGTTTATATACAGAAATTAAATGCAAAAGATTAAATTAAAACAGAAATGTACCAATAGATATATAAATATTACTGGTGTGCGAATAATACTCAAATCCAATATTACCTACTATTCCATTCGAAATTCGAATGGAATATTTACAACACAACGAATTGTTCGAATTTTTTCTTTTTATTCGAATAATAATTAAACTATTTATTTTAAAATCTACAAAAAAAACTTCGATATTTTACAATTTCCTCAGACGCTTGCGTGGGACGATTCTAATGCTTGCACGAAACAGTTCTCTACTACCAATACGAAATATTTTTTTATAGTTCTAGGAATAGCTACTTTGGGACTAAAAGATACTTGTAAAACAGTCTACTATTCGCCGAAATATTTAGGGAATAATTTAACTCCAGGAACTAAACATTCTCTTAGCTAAGTATATATTTGTAAAACCTGCCCTTACTATAAATGCTGAAATGACTTCAATATTTACGTGATAGTACTTACACTTACAATAGTTGCCTGCCAGTATAATAGGTACGTACCCATGACACAAAGAATACCGAAGAAGATGCACATTAATAAGCGGATAAATATAACGTCACCTTGTGAGAGGTAGACCTACATTAGATTACTGTTCGCAAATAGTTAAGGATGTGGGTTGTTCTCGTTTTGGGGAAATACGAAGGTTAGCTCAGGACAGGAAGTGACAGTGGAGGTACGTGTCCGACCAGTCTTAGGACTGACGATCTTATGATGATCATAGGATGAACATCAAGGAAATGAACAAGTAAAGCGCAACATAAAAAAGTTTCAGCAAATACCTAGTAATAATAAGTCAATTGGTTCGAGCTAGTAGGTCATTTTCAAGAGTACAGTCGTTGCATTTTACTGTGTCTACTCTTAAAAATGAAAACCATTTAGGTTGAAACAATTGTCGAGTGTTTAATCGCAAATGTAGGTGTTACGTTTGTTAAAACAGATTTTTGTTTTACTAGTGTTGAAAACGCTTAAACGAAGCCTACTTCATCGTCACGGAAAGATGCGAAGAAGGGGCAAGAATCGATATTTAAACGATGAGAGTGAGCAAATCAGTCAATCAGTGGTATGTCGTACGCTATACGTGACATAAGCACTGGGTATAATTAGAAGGACAATATCGTTCTTATTACTATGTTAGGGTAAATTTGTGACGATTGATAATAAACAATGCAGTATATTTTGTGTAACAATAATATGTAAGTCACAGTCCATTAATAAAGAAACGTAATATGCTATTCTTATGATTTCGAAAACTACCTAAAATAATTCATGACTGTTAGAAATCGCCAACGTCTGCCGGATTAATTAAAAAAAGAAAAAAACGATTATAATTAAAATTTACAAGTTATAATAAATGTAAAAAATAATAAGGACCGGATGGTATTTATAAACAATAAATAGGTATAAAATTGCTTGGAGTAAATGATGAATATGATAAGTAGACCTACTTAAAAAGAAAAGGTGTGGTTGTAGATAAAACATTAAAAAAGATTGTATAGATGAAATTATAATAGTGAAAATAGTGAATAAGAATAGTCAGAAAGAATACCTACAATAATAAGCGCTAAAATAAGCGATACAGACTGACTATTTAAAGGCGCTACAGGGATTAATGAAAATATAATTTTGCAGTTTCATTTTGGCGGTAGTAACGAAAAGAAAAGGGTAAAAATTAAGTAGAATATGAGGTACCTACCTACATCGTGTTAAGTGAAAATGTTAATAATGAAATCATGCATATAGATGACATGTAGCCAACCCTACTGCACTATTGGGGAAGGTATGGGGAATATATCAGCAGCTAAGTTAAATTATTTGGAGAAGATAGATGACGTTGTGTAATATATTAGTTAGAAGTATTGTGTTTTATGGAGTAGAAATATGAGGTTGAGGAGAATACTATTAAGTATTTACAAAAACACATAAAATGTACACCTATTGACATAAAAAAAACTGAAAAAGTAGGTATTCCAAATTGTATGTTATTAAAGAAAACTAAATGAGGGAATATAGGTAGTTGCGAAAATAAGGAAGAGTGACTATGGATATATATAAGTATGAAGAAAAATTAGAGGGACGTATCAGAAAGAAAGTATTAAGGAATAGAAACGAAACGAAAAATATTAGTACCAATTTGATTTGATTGATAAAAGGAATAGTCGATTTTTTAATTAGCCTGATTGGTAGTCAACATAAAACATCATATATTAATCCTAAATGTTTTTATTGACAATTGGTTTTAGTTTTATGTATTTTTATTGTTGAGTAAGATCGCCTTTGTGTTCAACATCTTCTAACAGTTGCGAGAATTACTATATCTGTGAATCTTTTTTATTAATAGTAAGATGCTTCTTCCACATACATTATTGCAATAAACTATTACCTTAAAAGACGGTATTTATTTTCCAATGTGTTTTTATTTTAAAAGGCAGCCTATGAAAGAAATGTGGGATGTACCACCCCAAATTTGTTAGGTACTACTTAGCACTGATACTTAAACAATTGCATATACTTAAGTATATCCACTGTAAACATTCCATCACTGGTCATTGTCTTTCGTTATAAGATAATGGTGTATTTGCATCAATTTTTCAAAATTTTGCTGAATCCTGTATGTAGAAAAGTGTTTGAACGTCGCTGGCACAGTAGGATGACTAACTATAACAAATGTAAGAAAATAAACTTTTCTTTGTGCATCCTTTCGTGAGCAGAGGTTACGGGGGTGCTAGGTATTTACGCTTATGATAGATAGGTAGTAATCTGATATTTTTAAATTTTTGTCCTTACGTATTTTTTTCTCCGAGCCTAAGAGTTTTATCTATAAAAGTCTCCAAATCTACCTACACGACTCAAAAAACAATTTCTTTCCATTCATCCAGAATTTATTCTGCCATCCTTTTACAATAAAGTATGAAGTGCAGCCGTTTTATTCAATATTGCTGTCAGATATCAAAGTGACAGCTTCATTTGTCTCGCTTTCAGTTGCTATAGGTTCCAAAGATGAAATCAACCACTTAAACTGTTAAAACAGCTGTCATCTATTGGCTTCACCTTGCGCATGAATTTAATTCAACCAATCAGAAGGAAGGGGTGGATCGTGTCGGATGCCACACGAAGGGGCTGTGGCAGTGATTTATAACTCATTTTTCAAATATTGACTGGTAAAGTGGGAACAATAAATATTTTTTGCTTGGATTATTTCGGTACATGTGTTAATTTATTTTGTGTAAAGAATTTATAATATCAAAAGACAATGTGTATGTAAACGTAAAGAGAATTTTAATTGTGAGAATTGGTGAATTTATAGAGATAAGTGAAAGTTAGTTTTTACTGCTTCTGTTTGTGTACTTTAGTGTTCGGGGTTAGGTACGTTTCATGTGCACATTGGAACAATTAGGAAAATTACCAGAAGGACGAATAACACTAAAAAACAAGTGCTAAAATGGTAGAGTTTTCTGCTCTTCATAAAAGACAGCGTTCATCAAACCCTTTTTCTTTCTGCAACGGTCGAAATATGAGCGAATTTATTAAAGAGAAAGCATCACCGTTGAGAGGAGATTTTAAATTATTAACTGAACGTTCGTTAATTGCAAAAATGAGTAGCATAGCCGGTAATTCACATGAAGACACTGGTAATGAGACATTAAACTTCACTGGTCGAACTGGAAATTCGAATTTTTCAATTGAAAGTATCTTAGCGCAAAAACCTAGGCAGGCGTCTAGTTGTAAATCAAACTCTCAACAATCTTTGCATTTAGAAACGTTTGCAACATCCGCTAATGCTGCATACAGGACTGCATCAACCGATTTCCTGAGTAAGTTTGCAGTAGTCTGTGTGTTTAATAGGTAAGGTAGGTTATTACTTAATTTAATTGGACTGTAATACAAAATTGGAAAACATCGAAATGATGTTTAACCAAAACAACTTTACAATCGTAATTTAGAATATTGTTTTTTCAAAGATAAAACAAATACAATGTGCGTATGAGAAACAGTAAGACACACAGTAGGAAAAGGAACTCTTCGCCCAAGTAATAAGCGTTGAATAAAATTTTTACTCTATTAAAGAACATGTTTTTCTTTTTTTCGTAGTTTCCTTCAGCTTAATTTTTAGAGGTTTTCAAATTTATGTTTGTTTTCTTCTTATTCTACCTCGCCTTATAATGATAGGTATGATACAATTCACACATTTTAAAATTTTGGCGGACAGCATACGTAGAGACATACAAAGTATCTTTTATCGAATATACTTCATGTTTTTGTTTTTGTTTAATTTTCACGTCGTAAAAGATCTAGTCTACTGTGACTGATTCTTTCTAGGAAAATACAACAAACGCAAAGACGCAAAATAGCGTTAATTTATTATGCATTTCAATCTTCCAAATGCCTTCTAGATATACCTGAATAAAGGCAATTTTATATTTTCTTCTACTAATTCTGTTTATGAAATTATTTAATTAAATAGATAGGTGAATTTACCTGAGGTACCTAACAATAGACAGGAAAGTCAAAGTATATTTATTCAGTTCTTGTACAGATTGCAGGGTTATCGTTGATGCACATGTCCAATATAGGGGTGTTTAACTTTCTTAAACACTCCCCAATAAAGCATTTGCCTGCGCTATTTGTGCATTTTTCTGTATTTTATCACTGTTACTGTTCTCCATTACATACTCAAAGGGTATATACTTGTATACTTTTCACCTTTTCTGTTACTTCCTCTTGTCTTCTTTACCTACTCCCTGTTTTCTTTTATCTTTCCATCCTGTATCTTCTCAAATTTTATATACTTACTTTGTCTTATAAACATTCAACTGCAATCTTTTCCCTTATAAATACCTATCTAGGGTCCTCGTTATTTTTGTCAATACACTACTATTCGTTGATAGCGACAAAATTTTCCTCCACGAACTCTTTAGTGTTCTTTGAAACATGACTTGGTACTGAGTCTTTACGAAAAATGAAGGTACCATTTGAGTACAGATGGTGAACACCTCTGGCCAACAAATTTCTTAAAAAGATTATCGATGTATTAATCTGGCACCAGGATTTACAAACTGAACATTTGCTTTGCTATTAAAAGAGACACCAGTCCATACCTTACAGACTTTGGAATGGTTTTCTCATCTTTCAAACACTTCAAGTTTTGGGTTCTTCTAATCGAGGCTCACATATTGGATTTTACCATTGCAATTCTCCATGTAAAACCAAGTTTCGTCTATTGTGATAAGACTTTCTCTTTTGGTATTTCAACAATTTATATGTATAACATCAGGTGTTTATCGGCTGTCTTCAATGCACTCAATCTATGAACTTATTTCTGGTCTTCTTATTTAGTGTTTTTATGATATGATAGTATATATTTGATTTACTTCATTTATTAGGATTAGTAGTTAGTTATTCAAGGATTTTTAATTGTGATGTTGTCATTACTAGATTCTGTTTCTTTTTTTTCTTTGGTTTTCGGATCTTTTGGTTTATTCTATAAACTTATTCTTTTGATATTTGTGTCTTCTTCATTTTCAAGATTATCACCCGTTCGCTGTATACCAGGTCAAAAAATGTTCATGCGCGGCCCACAAGTTCGGGATCAATTCTTACTCATCATCATCATAAGGTCGTCAGTCCTAAGACTGGTTGGAAACGCACCTCTATTTTTTCTTATCCTGAGCTAATCTTCTCATTTCCTTGGAATTAGAACACACCACATCCTTAACGATTTGCGAACAGTAATCTAATCTAGATCTACCTCTACTCCTGTTTCTGCCTCTAATATGTGTCTGATTAGCCCTTCAAGGTTTCTTACCGACCTAACCTATACTCCAAACGTACACCTTTAACAATCTTTTTCGAATTTTTAAATTAACCGTTCGCGAGCATAGCAGTGACTTCTCTTCATTGAAGGCGACTCGGCTCTGCGCTATCCTTTGCTTTATATCCCTATTACTCCTTTCGTCCTGACTTATCTGATACGTAGGATTAATAAAATAAAAACATAATCCTACGTACCTAAAAACATGTAAAAGTAAACTATCGACTATTGACTAAACTTCTTAAACCACAATTTCACTATATCTATCGTGCATAACTTATGAAATAGCAACGACTTATTGTAATAGTTTTCGATTTTAAAGAAAAATTATCTACTTTAAAATGTTTTAACACATTCCACAATAATATTTGAAAGAAAAAAAAAAGGTTGTGTAGAATTTTGAAACGCAAGTATGTTCAATATTCCCCTTTGAATTATGCTTACATATTGTGTAGAAATACAAGGTGTAACAGAAATAAGTGTCGATCATTGGAGAGGGTGTAAACCAGATGCAATAAACATTTGTACTGAGTTCAACAGCGTCGTTAGGGGCAAAAAATTTTTTGAAGAAGTAAATCGAATAAAAATTCTGCAGCTACATGGATGAATTTAACATTGGACGTGTCAGATAAACAAACAATTTAGTGCTACACATAATGTTTAGACACCCTAAAAAACAATACATAAAATAGTTACGTTTGTTCATCGCTGATGACACGCAGCACTACGTAAATTACACCTCAACGTGTATTAAGAGCAGAAAAGAAATGTCTGTAAATAACATCTAAATAATTGTAATTTTATTAAGGCAAATTTCCACTCTACCAATGAGGTATTGCCAAAGGGCGTTACCTTTTTATTATGGGTGATTCGCCAGTTGCTTTTTATCATCTCCCTAGAAACAACACGTTAAACATTACACACATAGATACCTATCTTACAAAAATTGTTCGAAATTGCAACCCCGTGCCAAAACTGTTTCGGAGTTGCACAAAATCGTCCGGCATTTGGTGTATGTTTCGTTTGTAGCAATTATGATGCGGTTGTGCAAATCATTAGAGTTGTGCACTGGGGCTTGGTAAACGCGCTGTTTCATACAACCTCATATAAAGTCCAGCGGATTTAGATCCGGAGTAGATGCAGGTCCCCTATGTCTAACCCATCGTTCAGGAAACTGTTCGCCAAGAAACTCTTGCGCTGGTCTGGGTGCATCATTGAAAAAACACGTCCACGTAGTTGCAACGTTACATCCTCAACTGTATTCCGTAGAATTTAGAACATCTTGCAGAAAAGTCAAATGCGTTGTACCCGCAGGTAGAAGAAACTGTCCGCACATTTATTGAAAATGAAAACCGCTGTTGAAATCGCGAAGATTGTACACATGCAAAATTGCCTCACATTAATAGTGACCATTGTGGAAATTCAAAATTCTGCCCCACGTAAAGTAGGGTTCGTCTGTAAATAACACCTTATGGAAAAAATTAGGCGCTGCAGCATTATTCATTTGAAACCACTGACAAAAATTAATTCGCGGCTGACAATCAGTTTCAAGTATGGCTTGCACTCGTTACAAATGGTAAGGAAGCAGCAACTGCTCTTTTAAAATTCGTCACACTGTCATATGAGAAGCAACGTTCCCTGCTATTCCCCGTGTACTATTTATTGGGGTTGTCTTGTATGAACTCTAGGATTTCATCTTCTACAGCGACAATATGGTTCAGACGTTGACGCCTACGGCCCTCAAATGTGTGTCCATTGCCAGTTACTCGTAATCTCTCTGCCGCATTTGAGATGGTTCGCGAATGTGGAAGTCTTCGCTGAGGATGTCGATAACTGCACAATTCCATTGTTGAATTAATGTTGTACTCATATACATCAGGATCATATCACAATGTTCTGCAGTACTAAACGCCATTGTAATAACAGTGAGTGGCACACCGACCGAACTGCGAATAAGTGATTGACAACGTTAAAAGGACAAATAACTTTTATAGGTGGGCCGTAACATCGATTAGCAAAAAAAGTACAAAAGAAATACAACACCAATGCTGCTAATTCCCAGCTGACTAAACACAATGTTGCGTTGTTGTATTGATATACAGGGCCGGAATTGAATTTACCTGTACTTGCAACTGCGTTTTTTTTCGGAAATGGTGAACTTTGGAAGATACAAACATCTACTTAATTTTCATGTGTTATGGTGCTCTAACACCTTCTGCAACCTTGACCCTTATTTCTGTCACATCCTACATATCTCTATAATCGTTTCTTCAACGGCTTAGTCAAAATTTCGGACCGCTTGGAAAAAGAATTGGTATCTTTTGAATCTGGCTTTAACATACATTCTCTAGGGGAATATTTGGCAGGTTTGCTTCTTTCTTATCAAATATTAAAATGTGATAAAACTTAATGTAGCATTCAAGTTTCATAAATATTTTTCTACTGAATTGGAAACGGCAATGCTACACTTTAAGTTTTATCACATTTTAATCTTTGGTAAGAAAGAAACAAACCTGCCTAATATTCCCCTAGAGAAATGTAGGTAAGTTAAGGGGTCCGAAATTTCGTTAATTCGCTGAGGCGTTCACAGTTTCTTTCTCGTAAATATCGTAGAAGGAGTCTTGCATCAACTAATAATAATGATTGCGTTTGAATCCTCCAAATGTTAAACTCATCCTTGGTTTACAAATCCCCTAAGCAGGACATAGTTGCTACTGTTTCTTTTAATTCATTCTGATACATTTGAAATATATTAACAAATATGAATTAAAAGAATACTTAAATATAACTAATAAATAACTAAAGTAAAATAAAACGTATTTCCAAAAATAAACACAGAATCGATACCGGAACTAATTTAAATTTTTAACACTGTTCTAGCAACCTTATGCTACAAAAAAAGAAAAAATTCTCTACCACGTAATAATGTAGTGTTCCTTTGCTGTTCCCTCTTCCGTCGGATCTGTGTAATACATCACGTAAGATATTTATAATTTTTGTCCTGCAGACTATTTATTATCAACTCTCCTCTTTTATATACAAATTATTCCATCATGGATATGAATATTTACATCGATTAGATCATTTCCAGCATTTATTACGGTTAATATACTTCGCGTTAACTATTCTTTTATTGGGAATCGAATCATATCAAAGGTTATTATCATCATCATCATAAGGTCGTCAGTCCTAAGACTGGTTGGACACGCATCTCCACTCTTTTATCCTGAGCTAATCTTCGCATTTCCCTAAAACTAGAACAACCCATATCCTCAACTATTTGCGAACAGTAATCTAATCTAGGTCTACCTCTCCCCCTCCAAACTCCGTTTCTGCCTCTAATATGTCTCTGACTAGACCTTCATGCCTGAGAAGGTGTTCCACTACTCTATCTAGCCTATTTCTTATTGACTTCCATACAGTACTCTGTTTTCTAACTTCTAATACCTCTTCGTTTCTAACCTTCTCTATCCACGGTATCCTCATCATTCGCCTGTAACACCCGTACAGCGCCGTGCTCCAAACATACACCTTTAACAACCTTTTTCGAATTTCTAAATTAACCGTACGCGAGCTAGGAATGACTTATTTTTAATTAACGTGACTCGACTCTGCCCTATCCTCTGCTTTATATCCCTACTACACCTTCCGTCCTGACTTATCTGACTTCCTACATATCGGCCACTTTTTCTAATTTTTCGTCTCCTATCTTTATATTCGCTTTTTTCCTACTTTTTCTTTCCTTGCCTACTTGTTTTCGTTTTACTTTTATTTATTTTCATACAGTACTGTTTTGTCAATGCCGTTTCCATTTTATTTAAATCTATCTCTAACTCCTCCCTGCTAAATAATACTGTTAGCGTTATTTCTACACATCAGGGACTTAAGACTATAATTTTGATACACCGGTTAAGCGTTTCCGTCTGACAGTTTCTTCTCTCGGGGTCCTATTATCGGCTGTGTTTTCGTATGGTTCTGATTATTGCTATGCGCCATGCTACCTTGCTGTACATTCTTTTCCTTACCAACCCAATCTAACACGATCAAACATAATACAATTCAACCCAAGTCAATCCAGCGCAATCTATGCTAACCTAACCTAACCTAACCCGGTCAAACTTGCACCATGCCACCTTGCCGTACTTTCCCTTCCTTACAGTAGCCTAACGCGACCCAAAAAACATTTCTCGTCCCTCATCGGCTTGAGGTTGTAGAGGGTGTTACAGGGAAGTAATTACAGCATATCCCCGGCGGATTTAGCTGGTCGTTCATTTTTTTCTTGTAATGTATTCTAAACAAAGAATGACAATGAAAATGAAACGAAGGAAGTGCATTGCCTATCAGGAAAAACTAAAATTTATTTCTTTCGATAGGAGGAGTGGGTACTCGTTGTCGATGACAATGCGATGCCGTGCAGAAAAGGTGCATGATACGCGAACGAGTGGTAACTTTTTCTTTTTTTACTCACAGTATAATTGGTAAATGGAGAGACGCTTACGAGACATATATGCATGTATCTAATGTACAAAAGGGAATTTTAATATTTATTCTTAGAAAATGTGCATTTCAAAGTTAAAAATCGCTATCGCGTTTTGAGCTGAAGGAATCCGTCTTGTTGTTACCAAATTTCATTAGAATTAATACCATAGAAGCACTGTTTTTTTGCTCTCAAATTTATATTTTCCCTCTAGCCCATACATTTTTGAGGGTACTTCGTCCGTTACGAAACCTACGACAGTAGATAGATTGTGATGAAGTTGAACAGACGTGGACCTACCCAGGGGGGGGGGCAAGGGTGGGCAGCTGGCCCCCCCAGGAAATCTCGCAGAAAATGTATGAACTCGCCTAATCACTAATCAAAGTGTTAACGGGGCCTTGTATGGTAGCTTTTGAATAAACCGCGCAGTAGACACGGTGCAATTCCTATAAAAAAAAACTTTTATTTAACTACCTATGGAGCAGAATCGTTTGCGGCTGTTTGCCCTACACACCACACTACATATACCTAATGTTTCATGTAGGTCCCTTTGTGTAGTGTGTATGACAAAACAGTCGCAGACGATCTGACCTAAAAAATGTGACTTGCCCCCTCCTAGGGCAGAAGCTGGGTACGCCCATGTGAACAGACTTATTCGTGAACAGAATTTGTTAAAGAAATCTATCATTTGCGCTCGCTCTATCTATCATTTCTTCGCAAAACTCTATTTGCCTCGTGTAATCCTCTGGGAAAATTTCTTGAGTAGTTCACAACTTGTAGGTAGTATTTGTACTTGTTACGCTTTTAAATATCCCTAACAGTTAGTGCGAGGATTAATATCACGTTCGATAAAACTAAGAAAAGACAATTTTCATGTCGGCAAGTAAAACATTGCAAAGAAGTACATATACTTATGAGTCATATTTTGTTTAACGTGTGATTTGTCGGAAGAACAAAGAAAACTTCTCCAAAATAAGATTCGACCGAACCAAATTTTTCGGTTATAATTATTGAAGCATCAGCATTTCTGTCAATGCAAAAATCATTCTCTATACATATATACTAGAGACGATTGGGAATGGCATATTCCGCAATAAATTGTCCGTGAGAATGGACATATCTTTTTTCTGTTCCCAGTTGGAACTGTACTCATTTGCTGCATTTCGAACACGCCCTTGTTAAGTCAAGAAATGCTTCATGAGTAGTACAGACAAAGTGAAAAGAGATAACCGAATAACAGTAAGCGCTGCAGCAGTTAAAGTTTGCTTAGGTACACAAAAGATCAGGGTCGGCTATTAACTGCCTGGTGGGAATTATATTTTTAAGCAATCGTCTCAGGTGAGAAATTGTCGGCACAAATAGCAAATATAATTATTTCCATGTTATATAATTTTTTATTAAATGACATTAATAACTGACGAATGTAGTAGGAACAATTATAAAAAATATTACGGATGTTTGTGAAAATATTAAATAGGCAAAATTCAACTACTTACCTCATACAGAAAAAGAAACAGTAAAATGTTTATTCAACAACAAATTTACATTTCTGGTTCTAGTTACTGTTATTCTTTCTACTATTAACAAAGGTAGTCATATTAAATCATGTTCAGTGAAACACCCAAGGCATCATATTCGAATCGTTCTTGAGTGATCTGCACAAATATTTATTAATAAATACAAGTAGGACTATGAACCAATAAAAATTCGTAAAAGTTCGAAGAAATAATTTGTGTGTTAACGAAAACTGTGATAAAGAAATAGTAACGTTTTACAGTGAAATTTCCTCGATTATGTTCATCATTCAGTTGATTGCAGTTGCATCACGTGAGCACGTTAGGTACCTAGCAACTAAGCTGTTTGGCTGTGTTAAAGTGGAATCAACTAACAATTTCAAGTGGGTTTTAGAACTAATGCTTATTGCTTGCTTGATTATTTGCTGCTTAGGGATCGTTCATACGAGGGCGGTTCAATAAGTACCCGTGTTTGAAGGCAGAGGACGTTCCTGAGGGAAGTTGGTGTTGTTATCCTGTGCTGCCATCTATCAAACCACGCCAAAACGAATTTCAGACTGATTGATAGGTTAGTTTGGATTTGGCAACCATTCGACTGAGACATGTTTCTTTAATTTTGATGGAAAAAGAGTAGTATCGTTCGGTAATTCGCTTTTTGTTTTTGGATGGGAAAAAATGCGAGGAGATGAAAACAAAGTTGGATATTGTTTATGGAGACATTTCGCCATCTATGACCACAGTTAGATATTGTTTCAACGAATTTAAACGTGGGCAAAGATCCGTTTTTGATAGGAGCGACCAGGAAGCCTGGCAAACGTTGTTCCCGAGGAAATCATTTTACGGATTTTTTAGGAAAATGAAGAACGATCACTGTACGAGGGTGGATTGATAAGTTTCCGGCCTGACCAAGAAAAACAAGGTTTTTAAAAATTTTTTTTTTTTTTTTCTCAACATAATCTCCTCCAAGGCTGATACATTTCTCATAGCGGTGTTCCAGTCTATTAATGCCATCTCTATAGACTGATTCGTCAAGCTCCTCAAAATAACCATTTACAGCTTCGATTACTTCTTCATTGTCCGCAAATCTCTTACCGCCAAGCCATTTTTTGAGATTAGGGAACAGAAAATAGTCACTCGGGGCTAGGTCTGGAGAGTAAGGAGGGTGCGGCATCAATTCAAACTTTAGATCGTTGATTTTAGCCGTCGCAACGATTGACGTGTGCGCTGGTGCGTTATCGTGATGAAACAAGATTTTTTTCTTCGCCAGATGAGGTCGTTTAATTTTCACCTCGTGGCTCAAACGTTGCAATAAGTCTGCGTAGTATTGACCAGTGATAGTATTACCCTTTGCAAGGTAATCAATGTATATAATACCTCTTGCATCCCAAAAAACAGTAGCCATAACCTTGTTCGCCGAAAAAATTGTTTTTGCCTTCTTTGGAGTTGGTTCCCCTGGTCCAATCCACTGTTTAGACTGTTCTTTGGTTTCAGGAGTGTAGTGGTGGACCCACGTTTCGTCAACGGTTACGAATCGACGCAAAAATTCGCTTGGATTACGCTTATACAATGACAAATTTGCGGTAGAAATGTTTTTTCGAATCAATTTTTGGTCGACTGTTAGCAAACGCGGCACCCATCTTGCACAGAGCTTTTCCATATGCAAATGTTGGTGCAAAATATGTTGCACACGTTCATATGACATCTTACAGGTCTCAGCTATCTCACGCACTTTCAATCTGCGGTCTCCCAGCACTATTTGATGAATTTTTTCGATCATATCTGGAGTTGTGACCTCAACGGGGCGTCCTGAGCGAGGCCCATCAGAGGTGCTCACACGACCCTTTTTAAACTCGGAAACCCACTGCTTAACGGTTGAATATGACGGGGAGGATGTCCCCAGTGTTGAGTCCATCTCTTTTTTAATTTCCTTCGGCGTTAACCCCTTCAAATAAAAGTATTTGATGACAGCACGATTTTCCTGCTTTTCCATTTTTACGAAAACCACAGAGGCGTCTTGTTCAGCGTGCTGTCAAACCTACACTAGCAAGGAGATCGGGCTGAAACTATAGCTACAAGCTATCCAAGGATGGTACTATAGAATGTCACCTCAAGGTAGGCCTAGTGGCGTCATCTCTTGGTTAGGCCGGAAACTTATCAATCCACCCTCGTACAATATTACAGTGAGTTATTGGACCTCTTCGACAAAAAATTGAAGGAGACTGCATGAATTACGTTATGAACTGCTGCCGCACACGCCGTACTCACTCGATTTGACTCCCTGCGACTTCGTCTTGTTCCCTACCATGGAGAAATGCCTCGCGAGAAAAAAAATTAGCTCAAACGAGGAAGTCATCGCCGAGACAGGGGGGATTTCGGAGAGTTCGACAAATCTTATTTTTTGGAAAGGTAAAAAAAAATGCCACGGACGTTGGGAGAAGTGTATCTTTCTAAAAGGGGACTATGTTGTAAAATGAAAAAAAAAGAATTAAAAAAAAAGAGGTGTCTTCATTTCTAACACAGGTATTTATTGAACAGTCCTCGTAAATTACGTAAAGGACATTTCTTCACATTTTTGACCCCTCCTCGGTACGTATGGAATCGTACAATAATTGTGACCCCCATTACTCACATACGTAGAAATATTAAAAAATTAATCTACAGTAAATTAAACTGATATAGTTAGATAACATTTTAAAATTGATATATTAATGGGAATGTAACTCCCGTAAATATAAGTTCTTTGTCATCTTCCTGGGAGAGTTCATAAGATTTGGATGAACTCTTCTACCTTGTTATCTTTACGTAATTGATAGACGACTCCTTATGTAGTTTTCATCAACACTATATGGACCCTACACGAACACTGTAAATAGATCATGATATGAGTTAATTTTTGCTTTTATGTAAACGAATGCTATAAACCAACATAATATGCTTCACGTGTTCAAGTTTTTGAAATATTTCAACTAATATCTGCTTATCTATAGTATCACCAAGTCCCCAAGGCAGTGGTGTCAGGATTGTAATGATTCGTTACACACTAACCCTTACTTGGTAGTAATCCTAGTAGTTGGGTACTGCCTTTGGAAAATAGTCAGTAACGCGCAGTATATGTAACGCGCATCGGTTTTGTATGTTACGTTCGTTTTTGGTAATATACTTGAAAGAAAATTTGTGCGGTTTACCGATTATAAATTATCGTGCCCCATCATCGTATCAGCAGTGTTCCTGGTAATTAATCAACCGCAGTCACTACAAAGATGTGAGTAACAAGTATTTGGAACGATTATAGAGTAATGGGTACAGTAACTGGTGCTAACGATTGTCTAAAAGTAATCATCACGACTTTAATATCACGAAAGACAATATTTACATGTGATTTAAATGAACATGGAACATTTTAGCTTAATCGGTTAATGGGAAGTGTGGTAATGATAAACGTGAATTATCAAATTTGAATCTGAGGTACCGTACGTCTAATTCATAATTACCGCGCCTGGTAAATCAGACAAAAGAATACGACAATGCAACGCTGCATTCAATCAGTTGGTAATTATAAGCAGCAGCACTGTATTTCTTTAGTATTTTTTGCTCATGTACTGTCTTTTACTGGTTAGATTAGTTTAACTGTCATTGAAAATGTTTATTCTGAAGCCAATCTGTAATAGTCTGTTGTTTAACGAGCAATGAGCGTCTAAACAATATGCGTACTAGCTGTTGATATCTACATTATCTATCGCAATCCACTATAGGTACAGGTCTGACGAAGGAAGCTGGCGAGCGGTCGCGCAGGTACTTGCCCATTTATGACCAATTTGGGTAAGTCACTTGGAACCGATACACAAATAAGCTTTCAGTAGGCGTAAATTATAGTATTAATACAAATAGGACAGTAGCGTACTAGAAAATAATGTAAAAACATGACTTATCAAAAAGAAAAAATTAACCTATTGCTTTTGTTTTATAGTTAGTTTTCACATTCACTCTCATCATGGGAATCTGTATCACTGTCACCAACATCAACAATTAGTTCTTCTGTTTGTCTGTATATTACTTGCTCACTGATCCCTATTTTTAAATATTTAATCTACGCCCCTGATAGGAATCCTGAAGAATGAGGGCTGCAATCTTTATACCTAAAACTGCCTACTTTTGCCACCGCGCATCCACGCCATTTTAAAATTTCCGCCAGCTTCCAGCGTCAGGCCTGTACATACGTCCGTAGCCGATTTACGAGCAGGGCCGGCTTCGCATTGTAAATTGTTCTTTAGCTACGCTGCTGTAATCGGTATAAGATTACCTATTGCATCTAGTTGACATTCTCTAAAGCTGTGCATTTATTTTAAGAACACCCTCTATTTTAAGAAATAAGAGGCATTATAAATAAGAGGTAATAGTGTGTTGAACGTTGTAATACATACATACATACATACATTATACATAAACGTATTCAACATCTGAATAAAGAAACCGATTTCACCCTCTAACGTGAGTAACCCCAATTAAGGCCTACCCTTTGTATCGAATTACATGTTGCTGCGTACCTTTTCAGTTCTTCAGTACGTTAAACGACATCTTTCTGGCTTCCATAATGCGATTCGTACAGCACGTGAGGTGGGAACATCTCATCGTCAGTTCGACTCGATTATATGGGTTTCTATCAAATAATTATGTATACCTAAAAGGGATATGTTAATTATTCTATAATCCTAAGGGTACGCCATGCGTGGCAGATCTATTTCTGATGTTTCAAAAATGAAAACTACCTTGCTTTTTCGACCATTACCAAAAGACAACTATTGTTGCAATTTTACAGTTATGACGGTTATCGCTGATGCAGTTTTGTGGTAATTGATAAGTATTTACTATACAACTAAAGCTTTTTTCAATTAGTAATAATCTGTAATAATTATCACTAGATGCAAAGAGCTTCTACAAAAAATTGATTAGGTAGGTATGCATTCTGCTGTTTTACCTACTGTTACTTTTTCTTTACTTAGATGTCACTTTAAGGTTATTTATACAAAAATGTTTATGAAATTAATAGTTGCAGCAAAAACATGAATTCGCAGATTTCGTAGCAGGAACGGAAAATGAACTAAAAAAAGTTGATTTTCAGAAATAAGAAATAAAAACTGATTTCAAAACTATACCTACATGTACAAACTTAAATTAAAAAGTAGAAAATAATATTTTAATTGGTTGGTGCCGGCCAAAGCAAAAGTAACTTCATTAGATATATACCTACTTGATTAATAAATTAATATATGAATGCGAAATCGGATGAAGGTTTGTTGCAAAGACGGGATTAAACTGTTCCTCTTGACTGGCATCGACTCCAAAAATAACAGATTATGAATGTAAATGTATATAAGTATCAACGATTTTGTCGATTGTTCGGTAATGTAATAATTAAAATATTATTTTCCACTTTTTAGCTCAAGTTTGTATATGTAGGTATAGTNTTCCATCTTTCCGAAAGACATGCATTTTGAAGGCGCTGTACTTTTGCATCTCGCGAGGAAAAAATTGTTCGACAATCTTTTTAAGACATTGTTTTAAATTACTAATAGTCGTCAATGTTAATATGGAACATCAACTTGAAGTCACTTTACAATTCTGACCCATTACAAATTTCCTCAAATTAAGGAGGAAAATATTTTTGTTGCTGTTGTCACCCCCCGCCGGGAATCGAACCCGGGACCTTTGGCTTTACGCATCAATTCTCTGATTTCCGACGGGGGTGACAACAGCAACCAAAATATTTTCGTCATTAATTTAAGGAAATTTGTAGTAGGTCAAAATCAAAAGGTGATTTGAATTTTTTTATTTTTTTTCCTTTGATTTTCATCGACTCCAAAAATAACTGATTATCGGTTTTTGTTTTTTTTTTAGAAATTAACTTATTTTTACATTACATTAATGTGTATATATATTTTGTTTTTGTTGATTTTTTCAAAAAGCACTTAATCAATTTTCGATAAAATAAAATATACCAAACAAAAAAGAATCATCAAAATAAATTCATAATGGACGAAGTAATTTCGTAACAAACATACAAAAAGGAAGAAACATATCGTCGAATTGAGAACCTCCTCCTCTTTTGAACGATTTTTGTGATAGTTTGTTAATTGTCTTAGATGAAGATCACATGGTTACGGTAGAAAAAAACATCACTAACGAAATAAGTGTTGTCGTGGTCTTTCTCTTTGTTTATAGGTATGTGGACCTAAAAGAACATTTTTTGTTTAATTGTCAAATACTTCTTTTATTGGGTAACGAAATAAAAATCCTTGGGACGGAATTTACACCAACCCGAATTTAAATAGTTTGCGAAAAAAAAAATCAAATTATTTACTTTTTTAAATACTGATTCAGTGTATTATACATTGTGTACCTCACTTCATACTGTAATGCATATACATGTAAGTTTTGATTCAATATAAAATAAGAATAGATTAGAATTGAAAAAGAAGAGAAGCTTATTTATGTTAGCTACCAATGCTTTTATTCGTGGTAGTACCTACTCATTTGTGAATTCAAGAGTTCAACACTCATATTATGTATACTACCATATTTCTAGTGAATAGTAAATTGCTAAGTTGTTTACACCTTCAATCTTCTGGGAGTTGTTCGCCCCCCACGACGTTACTTACGAGACGATCCTTTCATCCGGTTTACAATTCAAATACTCAGTTGAATGGGTTTGAATGTTAACACTCAATCTCCTTTCTACAAAAACTACATCGGTAGCATTCTGATCGTTGTTTATTATGCGACGAATGACGATTACCCCTAATGTGTTGTGATAAAGGCAGGTGTTTTTATTTCGGTGAATTCAATAAAAATTCTAAAAATATTCAATTAGCATTTCTTTATTTACTGAAAAACGCTGAAATTGAATTATACTTATTTAATATACAGTGGTGTATGCTTTTAACTTAAAATAATTATACTTTAATGATTATTTATTAATTTGTTCTGTTGGAATAGTTTCTTCATTTAACAAATATGTTCGAGGAACAATTTTGTCATAGTATTATGTCTATAAAATAAGTCTAAAATGTTAACATTTGTATAATTTTCGACATCATTTTCCTTTTATACTCCATAATTCAGAATTCATAAACAATGCAAAAACATTTAACAATTGAAACGATAGTTCAATAGATGTCCAATTTAATATTTGAAAATCATTAAAACTGAGCATATTTACAAAAATTAGTGATAAATTAAGGGTAAATGAGTGGTACAGGGTAACTACCTACATACCAAATAATTCAGATTAAAACTTCGCATTCGAATATGTTTTTTTATAAAACGTTCTTTGCCTGAAGTTTTTAATATTCAGATTAATTTTTTAAACCCTTGTATAAATTTCGAAAATGCAGGGTATTCTATTTAATAAAAAGAAGTCACTTCTATGTTCGCGAACGGTTAATTCAGAAATTCGAAAAAGATTGTTAAAGGTGTATGTTTGGAGCGCGGCGTTGTACGGGTGCGAAACATGGACAGTGGGCGCGGCAGAAAAGAAAAGGTTACAAGTCTTCGAAATGTGGTGTTATAGGCGAATGATGAGGATAACGTGGGTAGAAAAGGTTAAAAATTAAGAGGTACTAGAAAGAATAGGAAAACAGAGGACTCTTTCACGGACGCTTTCACGGCCGGCGTCTATCGATGCTGTGTTTTCTTCCGGGCTTTTTGGCCGTGGTCCGTGAAATCTTTCCAAGGAAAAGCAAGATACCACGGACCACGGCCAAAAAGCCCGGAAGAAAACACAGCATCGACTCTATAGAAGTCAATAAAAAATAGGCGAGATAGGTTGGTAGGACATCTTCTCAGACATAAAGGTCTAGTCAGAGACATATTAGAGGCAGAAGTAGGAGTTAGGAGCGGTAGAGGTAGACCTAGGTTAGATTACTGTTCGTAAATAGTTAAGGATGTGGGTTGTTCTAGTTTTAGGGAAATGTGAAGTTTAGCTCAGGATAGGAAAGAATGGAGGTGCGTGTCCAACCAGTCTTAGGACTGACGACCTTATGATGATAATGATTCTATTTTAAAATAACAAATATAAAGCTATTTCTAGTATAACCGGAAGTGGAATTGAAAATATTTCATATTAAGAATTCATTTTTATCAAATTATTACGGATGCGAAATTTTCAAAATTAAATTTCGACTACTATTTCTTAAAGTTCCAACGAGAGGCTTCCTGCATATGTAGGTGCATTTACTTGTTCAATCCACATAAGTATTGTAATAAGTTGAATACTAAATAATAAATGTAAAAAGCATCAGTGAGGGTATTTAAAGGATCCATTCAATGATTGCAATTTTTAATTCCAGAGAATCTTTTAGACAAACATTAGTAATATAATTAACTAAGTTTAGTTCCACCATTCGTTGCATTTTGAAAAAATCATGCTATTCTAGTGTAACTGATACACATTCCGTTGCATTACAAATTCTTATTACTAATGCCAGGACAAGCTGTATTTTATTTATCTGCAGATTTGAAAACTCATTGTTCAGATATTCTTTCGTCAAACCACCAGGGGTGGTAATAATTCTTTTCCTTTATCCTATTCAAATTCACATTTAACGTGGTTGTATCAAAACCTGATCGTGTGTAAATTTACGGAGCTTAACCTTCCATATATTATTGCTGTTTCCTCCACTTTACTTTTATTGAAGAAAGACCGCTTTTATACATGCTTGTATGTACAAAGGTGTACAATCTGTTTCAGATTTAAATGAAAAAATCGCTGGAAGATATTGCAAATAATAATAGAACTTTAAACTAAGGTTAATATCCAGAAATCGAGTAAATATCTGTAAGTAAATAATTATTTGTCAATCTTTTAAAATAGAAAAAATTTCGTATGTCTTTGTAAATATCTCTTCATCATTTGCAAATTTGATGAAATGAAAATGCGAGATGTGAACAGGTAGAAGTTGGTTTACCCATCATAACCTAGCCCACCCTATTGTTTAGATAAAAATGCTGCCTACGTCGATTTTCAAAAATGTTAAAAATAGAATGAATTACTTCAGAACAAAATGGTCGTAGGATGCCCTTTCTTCTTTTAAATGTGTAGGACTTTGCCCTTTGTTATACTTATACTGGATTATGATATAATTACAACTATATTCTATACTTAAGATTTGTTATTTATTTTCTGTATCTACCTTTTGAGGGCTATAAGATCCTTTTGACTGAATTATAATTATAATTAATAAAATGCCATTGAACCAGTGGAATTTGCAATCGTTATATTATTAGGTTTAGTAGGTACCACTGATATCCTGGATAATGCAATGTGAAACCTTTTGTATATTAAAGAAATCAAACTGGTTTGCTTTTTACTGTTTCAGTTTATTAGGGTTGTCTTGTCATGCTAAAATCATGTTTTGATATTCCTAAACATAATTTAAATTGCATTTAGAATATAATTCTGAAAGCAACATTATTAATTTATTAGACGTTGTTTTTGATCTTATAGATTACAAATAAAATGATTCGAAGTGGTCTGTATTCTGTCGAAACTGCCAGACGCGGATCACGATTTCGATCTTTTTGGAGACATCTTCGACAGAATACAGACCAATTTTTACCTGTTGTCTTAACAGCGCGTTTTATAAAATACCATAAATGGCGCGGTAAACGCCATCTGTAGTACGATGCTACATTATATACATACACAGGATTACGTATGCTCCAACAAGGTCTATTTAAATATATGGATGTCTACTTGCTGAAACGAATCCCGGCGTAGCTAACCACTACGTGATAAGCACGTTACCATTATTTTATTCGATTATGGTAACGTGCCTATCACGTTGAGTTTAGCTACGCCGGGATTCGTTTCAGCAAGTAGATATCCATATATTTAATGGACCTTGTTGGAGCATACGTAACCCTAAAATGTAGCATTGTACTACAGATGACGTTTACCGCGCCATTTGTGGTATTTTATTATAGATTACGAACTCTTGAAACTAACATATATCTACCTATCAACCCGATGTGTCGTTGAATTGATGCCGGCTCGTGGGTATGTAACAAGAATGAGTTAGTTATGGTAGGTAGTATACTTTTTGTAGTAGTTGTGTTGGTATAAATATAATTAAACTTTTCGTTCTTGTTATATCTACACACCGGTTGTAAAATTTCTTGTTTAACCTTCAATGATATAAAAGTGATTCATATATAAAAGTCTGTGGGGACTAAATACCGTTAACAGCTTTTTACTTGTAATTTTTAAAATTATATCCCGCAGCTACGTCAATTATGCTTAAACTATTAAAATCTCTGTTTGAATAAATTTAGATAGTTTACGAAATACAAATATCAGATAATTTGTGTACTTTAAAACAAAATGCAGCAATGCATAGTTAGAGAGGGATAAGACATACTGTCTATTTGCGAAACTGGAGCTGATGAAGGAGAAGACCTGAATTTAATATGTGCTAGACTTATATATTGATAAAATATAGATCGTATATATATATATATATATATCTATATGGTTTATATGATAATTGTACATTAAGCATTTTTATATTCGTGTTGTAGTAACCTAGATTTTGCCGACCGACGGATCGCAATTATGCTGAAATTTTTTGTACATGTGCATCTACCGTACTCGTTTCATATATGCACACTGTACTGAGTCCAACCACATAAAAAATACCACCAAATAAACTATGAGTAAATTATTAAACAGCAAATTACCACATTTGAGCGCACAACTTTCTTCACTACACGTTAATACGGCTACGTTTTTCGACTGTCGACCTGCGAATTACAATATGAATTACACGAAATCATCTCCGTTTACGTCATTTTTCATCAGCAATGACGTTCAGTTTTGAAACAAAACAGTATAATAGAGAAGAATCATGACAATATGCACAACAGCGAACAGGCCTGTCAGGTTTCGATAGGCAACAATTTTGGATTGATGTAATGCAGGAGAGTTAATAGTGCATATGCAACTCTATTTTCACGATCGGAGCTCCCCTTCCCCATTAAGTCCTCCCCTTAAAAAAATATTCGTTTCTTGAAGTACAAAAAATTTATACAAACCATTCTTGTAGTTAACACATGTATTAATATACTTTTTACGTAGCAATAATAATAATACCAATAAATACGATATACTTATTTCGATTATCGGTTTCCGGAAACGACCCTGCTACATCTATTGCAGTTCTCACAAATGAACTTTCGAAATTATATTGGTGTTTGGGGGCACGCTGTCATTTTTGTAAACCCCTACTGGATACCGAAGTTTTTCACTTCCTACACCAGTCTTCAACGTCCTTCTTGTAATTAACCCAGTAAAATCGCTTATATACCCATCCAAGTGTCTTGTTAACCCTAAAATGTCCTCCCGAAGAACCGTCTTTCACCAAAATCGCGGTGTAATAAGCTGAATCATCTTCTTCAACAATAAAATCCCATTGAGCCTTAACGATCTCACTTCGGTATACGAGGGTGGATTGATAAGTTTCCGGCCTGACCAAGAAAAACAAGGTTTTTAAAAATTTTTTTTTTTTATTTCTCAACATAATCTCCAAGGCTGATACATTTCTCATAGCGGTGTTCCAGTCTATTAATGCCATCTCTATAGACTGATTCGTCAAGCTCCTCAAAATAACCATTTACAGCTTCGATTACTTCTTCATTGTCCGCAAATCTCTTACCGCCAAGCCATTTTTTGAGATTAGGGAACAGAAAATAGGCACTCGGGGCTAGGTCTGGAGAGTAAGGAGGGTGCGGCATCAATTCAAACTTTAGATCGTTGATTTTAGCCGTCGCAACGATTGACGTGTGCGCTGGTGCGTTATCGTGATGAAACAAGATTTTTTTCTTCGCCAGATGAGGTCCTTTAATTTTCACCTCGTGGCTCAAACGTTGCAATAAGTCTGCGTAGTATTGACCAGTGATAGTATTACCCTTTGCAAGGTAATCAATGTATATAATACCTCTTGCATCCCAAAAAACAGTAGCCATAACCTTGTTCGCCGAAAAAATTGTTTTTGCCTTCTTTGGAGTTGGTTCCCCTGGTCCAATCCACTGTTTAGACTGTTCTTTGGTTTCAGGAGTGTAGTGGTGGACCCACGTTTCGTCAACGGTTACGAATCGACGCAAAAATTCGCTTGGATTACGCTTATACAATGACAAATTTGCGGTAGAAATGTTTTTTCGAATCAATTTTTGGTCGACTGTTAGCAAACGCGGCACCCATCTTGCACAGAGCTTTTCCATATGCAAATGTTGGTGCAAAATATGTTGCACACGTTCATATGACATCTTACAGGTCTCAGCTATCTCACGCACTTTCAATCTGCGGTCTCCCAGCACTATTTGATGAATTTTTTCGATCATATCTGGAGTTGTGACCTCAACGGGGCGTCCTGAGCGAGGCCCATCAGAGGTGCTCACACGACCCTTTTTAAACTCGGAAACCCACTGCTTAACGGTTGAATATGACAGGGAGGATGTCCCCAGTGTTGAGTCCATCTCTTTTTTAATTTCCTTCGGCGTTAACCCCTTCAAATAAAAGTATTTGATGACAGCACGATTTTCCTGCTTTTCCATTTTTACGAAAACCACAGAGGCGTCTTGTTCAGCGTGCTGTCAAACCTACACTAGCAAGGAGATCGGGCTGAAACTATAGCTACAAGCTATCCAAGGATGGTACTATAGAATGTCACCTCAAGGTAGGCCTAGTGGCGTCATCTCTTGGTTAGGCCGGAAACTTATCAATCCACCCTCGTATTTAGCAGCCATTTCTTACTAGGTCGGTCGTCTTCCTTTATTTTTCAATTCTCGGAGTACTCGCAGAACCCACAGAGTATCGTTCTACTCTGATGTTGTCAGGGTAGCACTGCCCATCCACGACGTGCTGTTCGACGGGCTTAGAGTTTCCCCTTTTGTATGTGAGAGAGCACTGCGCCTATCCTAATATTGCTCGTATCGGTGCCCAGAGCCTAAACACAGGTGTGGAAGCGAGAACTTACTTTAATTTATAGAAAGCAGCTTGACAGTCCGGTTCCCAACACAATGGTTTATTCCCTTAGGTAAGTACTGTGTCAGAAGCATAGCAATATTGGAAAATTTAGGAACGTATAGTCTCTAATATATTCAAAGCTTCGGACTTCATGTACGTCGATAGGTACTGAAAACATGAACTGAGTGAGTATTGTCGTGGTCATGTCCTTTCTTACAGGATTATGAGAATTTAATTTGGATCATCTAAAATGACAGGCGTGATAATAAATCTTTCAAGAGATTTATAAGGTTATTTTGTAAAATGACATCTGACTACGAAAGAGGACGTAACGAACTTCATTTAGTGGCAATGTCAAGAGACAATAATTCTTATTGAGTATCTTTGCAGCTAGGATTCAACATAACCATTAACCTTAATATTAGGCATATTTTGCTCAGGTTTTTGTTAATTATTATTTCTATCTTACAACAATCGGAAACGCTTTGCCAAAGTTTTCACATGTGGCTAATAGAAGACAAAATACTTTGCTTGAATGATGCTAGAATGTTATAATTCTACGTAGGTGGGTAGAAGACACACATACATACAAACACTCAGACACACACACACATACACACACACATACGCACACACAAAATTCACATAGATAAAAACAGTAGATATATAATGAGATTTTATAGCTGTAATTAAAAAATGACAATGTTTAAGCAGAATTTATGACATTATTTATTTTTTTCTGTTCTATAAATACTAATTTACTAGTAGCGTCGTCTTTATAATATAAAATTGTTTAAAATTACAAAGTCATGCAATTATGTTTATAATAATTGTTCTTCTATTTAGCTATGGCATACCCACTTTACCCAAGTTACATTCACGCACTGACGTCTGCCTCACAAAATACATCCACAAGCTCATCTATGCATCACGGTCATCATCAACAACAGCAGCCAAAACGAAAACGACGACATCGCACAATTTTCAGCGAAGAACAGTTAGAGCAGTTAGAAGCAACGTTCGAACAGACACACTACCCTGACGTTGTTTTACGGGAGCAGTTAGCAATGAAAGTCGATCTAAAAGAGGAAAGAGTCGAGGTTTGTGAAATATTTAGATATAATTAATTTATTGAATATTTAACTATTTTGTGATTTTTTTGGAGTTTGCTCTCTAGTCATTCACCAAAACTTCTGTTTACGAATAAAAAATTTCGAACACGAAATGCTCCATTTGCAAAATATTCTGTTTCTTGCTTTGATAAGTAGTATTCAGTTTATTATCTTTTAGTTTTTATGGTAAGTAAGTACATGAAATTCATAGGCAAACATGATAGTTTCTTAAAACCACCATTCATGCTGAATTAATGTATACTTTTATGAACTCTGCTCCAATTCTTAATTAATAGTTTGCAAATTGAATAGCTTTATTGCCAATTGTTCAGGTTGGCCTGAAGTGTACTAACGCAGATATTGAAGTGTATAATACTAAAGTACTTATTAAGTAGAAAGAAAGAAATACAAAGTCTAGAACTTTGCTTTTTAAAAAGTTTTAGTAGATCTTTACCAACATACCTCTACACATGCGTACCTACCTATGTTAAAGGTTTGTGTTTGGAAATGGAAATGATAGTTAGATTTACAAGATTTGGTCCAAGTTTTTCTGTGATTTGCTTGGATTACTTAGGCAAATGTTGGGGCAGTAATATTCCACCGATAATCTTTCATTCTCTTCAGCCTTCATTTCGTCCGTCCCATCTTTCTCAGCCGAACCACGTCCCACCCATTCCCACGATTCCTGAGAGGAGGTTGAAAAGGGCTTTCCGCCGTACCTTCCGACGTAGTCTGGAGGGACTGCTCGCCCACTAGCATTAGTGGCTGGTGGGAATGAAACACCCAAGTTTTTTTTTTATATAACAGTACAGCAAACGCTAGACGTCTAGTTATGTATATAGCCTGTAAAATTGAAAGTGGTCCCTGATCATCATAAACTATCGGTTATTGCCACCGTCATAAATAAAACTGTATACTGTTGTTTTACGTTAAGGGAAGTTAATTTTATTTACTTATTCAAACATTTTTTTGTATTCAGCACGCCTATGAATGTTCAGAAATGCTAAGATGAAGATGATATTTTAAAACTGCACCTTGATGTGACATGATTTCTTGTCTTCTCTTTCTACCCTTAACATTATTTTTAAAAAACGTTTACTATTACGCGTACTGAAGTAAGATATTATGACGAAGATGATTTATAATCTCAGATCTTTCAATTTTACTGTATCTACTTGTCGTCGATTGAATTGAACAAGTAGATGTCTTAATGTGACCTTTATTTAGCATTTTACGATAAATAGATAGCAGGCAGATATTAATAGATGACGGAATACGAACTTGCTTTAATAGAGCTGCTTCGACTCGACGTTGATTTATCGAGACTTTGTGGCGTGCTGTTGAGATTTAACAAAATTTAACGCTATCTACGTAGTTTAATGAAAGTCTTTTATTGATCCTTAAAAAAAATAATTAACAACAGCATTTTATTTTATTGTAACGCCGCGTGGTTACGAATCGCGATTTACACGTTTGACCCCAAAAAATTACTAGACTAGATTATTACGAAATCAGCTATTCCGGCGTAGTCTTTAATATTTTTTAAGGCCTTAAATATTAATACAAATTATTAACACGTATATAGGAAGTTATGTTATGAGGACAATCTTGAATTACTTTACTTTCTAATGAAAGTATCACGTATGGAAGTTTCCTTGATATAATCCCCCCTACCCCATAGTTCAAAGCTTCCTCGCGTTGTGGAGCTGATGGTAGGGTTAGATACATCTTCTACAGTTCCCTCAAAGGTAATATTTCTAAGTCATTTTCATGATTTGGGGTGTCTCTATATTTTCTTCTTAGTATTCTCGATAGTTTATCTTTAAAAATGTACATTAGTACATTAATACTCATAGTAAACATATCATAATAAGTAAAGGTTGCATAATCACTTT
The DNA here is from genome assembly GCF_000699045.2 of Agrilus planipennis. Classification (NCBI taxonomy): domain Eukaryota; kingdom Metazoa; phylum Arthropoda; class Insecta; order Coleoptera; family Buprestidae; genus Agrilus; species Agrilus planipennis. The sequence goes on from NW_020439097.1 coordinate 79,944, forward strand.
GTTACTTAGTTCTTTTGCTTCTGTTCTAACATCATCGAGATTGCTTAAGTGGTTTTGTCCAAGATAAATGTAGTTGTTCGCATTGAGGAAGTTTTTAACTACCACTTTTAATATCTGAGATATTATTGAGTGCTTTCAAAAATTTCATTGCCAATAGTTTTATCTTTAGAGTAAACTAATGCGTTTCAAGTGACAAATTTTTCATGAATTTGCACTGTTCTGTCACTTTTATATTGCTATTGAACTGTGTTATAAGTTTATACTTTTGCTATTTGTAACAAGAATTGGTTCACAAACGGAATTTACGCGTGACAAAGAGCACTTTTGCATTTTCTGTTTTTCTTTGCTTTTTCTTCAAAAATGGGACATTGTTCTTCGGTCCATGATTCTTCTGCAGCTGCGAGATGAAATCTTGTTGGTGGTAACAGATTTTCTTATCGTCGTCAGGGATAGGATAGATTTTTTGATACTGATATACCTTTTGATGTAGGGAGGTATAATCTTATTAGAAGCTATTAAAATGGTTAACAATTAATAATATTCAAACATTAATGTTCACTTAATTCAATTTTCATCCACTACAAACCGCCTCAAATTAATGAGAAAAATTGTTGCTGCTTTTACACCGTCGTCGGGAGTCAAACCCGAGCCTTTGGCTTTACGTGATGCCGCTCTAGCAACTAAGCCACGAAATGTGACCGCAGCAACAACGAAGAAACTTACTTATTATGTCACAGACTCATCGAAATTAATGGACATTCCACATATATTAATATATTAAACACGTTAAAAAGCTTTCGATAGCAGTTAATATTTAATAATATTCAAACATTAATGTGAAACTAATTCAATTTTCACCCACTACAAATTACCTGAAATTATTTATTTGTATATTTTTCAAATCTGTTTCATCTCTTTTTTAAACGTGATTAGCAAATGAGGTACCATAACTATGAAACACTGACATTTTTTAATAGGGGTTAATATCAAATATTAATATGCTCCATTTGCAAAATATTCTGTTTCTTGCTTTGATAAGTAGTATTCAGTTTATTATCTTTTAGTTTTTATGGTAAGTAAGTACATGAAATTCATAGGCAAACATGATAGTTTCTTAAAACCACCATTCATGCTGAATTAATGTATACTTTTATGAACTCTGCTCCAATTCTTAATTAATAGTTTGCAAATTGAATAGCTTTATTGCCAATTGTTCAGGTTGGCCTGAAGTGTACTAACGCAGATATTGAAGTGTATAATACTAAAGTACTTATTAAGTAGAAAGAAAGAAATACAAAGTCTAGAACTTTGCTTTTTAAAAAGTTTTAGTAGATCTTTACCAACATACCTCTACACATGCGTACCTACCTATGTTAAAGGTTTGTGTTTGGAAATGGAAATGATAGTTAGATTTACAAGATTTGGTCCAAGTTTTTCTGTGATTTGCTTGGATTACTTAGGCAAATGTTGGGGCAGTAATATTCCACCGATAATCTTTCATTCTCTTCAGCCTTCATTTCGTCCGTCCCATCTTTCTCAGCCGAACCACGTCCCACCCATTCCCACGATTCCTGAGAGGAGGTTGAAAAGGGCTTTCCGCCGTACCTTCCGACGTAGTCTGGAGGGACTGCTCGCCCACTAGCATTAGTGGCTGGTGGGAATGAAACACCCAAGTTTTTTTTTTATATAACAGTACAGCAAACGCTAGACGTCTAGTTATGTATATAGCCTGTAAAATTGAAAGTGGTCCCTGATCATCATAAACTATCGGTTATTGCCACCGTCATAAATAAAACTGTATACTGTTGTTTTACGTTAAGGGAAGTTAATTTTATTTACTTATTCAAACATTTTTTTGTATTCAGCACGCCTATGAATGTTCAGAAATGCTAAGATGAAGATGATATTTTAAAACTGCACCTTGATGTGACATGATTTCTTGTCTTCTCTTTCTACCCTTAACATTATTTTTAAAAAACGTTTACTATTACGCGTACTGAAGTAAGATATTATGACGAAGATGATTTATAATCTCAGATCTTTCAATTTTACTGTATCTACTTGTCGTCGATTGAATTGAACAAGTAGATGTCTTAATGTGACCTTTATTTAGCATTTTACGATAAATAGATAGCAGGCAGATATTAATAGATGATGGAATACGAACTTGCTTTAATAGAGCTGCTTCGACTTAGACGTTNGAAGAGAACAGTAAAAGTTTGGAAAATAAATTGGAAGAAAACAGTAAAAGCTTGGAGAATAAATGGGAAGAAAAATTTAATAAGAATATTCAAGAAACAGAAGAGAAGATAAAAGTGCTGGAAGAATTGATTTTTAATGGAAAAACGAAGTCAGCCAAACGTTTGAAAGTTCTCATGGACCACATACCACAAACAATTCGAGACGGCTGCTAATGGGAATAACTGGGCGCCTAGAGAAAAAGCCACTTCGTTGACCGTTGCGCTTCGTGGAGAGGTATGTGACATTTTGAATACCCTTTCCCCGGAAGAATTGGCGGATTATGAACAGTTGGTAAAACGGTTGGAGTTGTGCTACGGCGAGGCTCATTTAACAGCGGTGTATCACATCCAACGGAAAACCCGTCAACAGAAACCAATGGAATCCCTACAAGAATTCGAAGCCGATATTGCGAGACTGTCTCGACTGGCCTATCCTAATACTCCAGAAGAATTGATGGAAAGGTTGGCAGTGGAGGCATTTACCGATGGACTTCGGGACAGTAACACTCAACAACGAATACGCCTTGACTGACCTAAGACGCTAGCTGATGCATTGGCTCATGAATTGGAGTACGAAACTATTAAACGGGCCTATAGCAAACAGGGGAGGGTTCGGCTACTGTGTGAAGAAACGGATTCGTCAGAATCTTTAGAAAAAACCGTCTGCCGAATCATTTCTAAGTTCTATAAAGAAAAACGAAGGCTAAGATGTTGGAATTGCGGCGAACTAGGTCATACGAGGTGGCAGTGTAGGAAAAGTACTCCTTCCCCAAGTACTCGACGTCAACAGCAGGAAAACTAGATAGGGTCGACGTAACGGGGCAAACGTTGATTCACGGACAAAAATACCCCGAATTTATCGCATTTACGAAGACCTTGAAGCACTAGGTCGTGTCAACTAAGTGGACTCTGCGTACGGCTACCGGAGAAAAAGCGCCAATAACGCCAAACTTTTGACACGTTTAACCGAAAGTGACCGCAAATTTCATTGGGATTCGGATTGTCAAATGGCATTTGACACTTTGAAGCAGGCTTTAATCACAGCCCCCGTGCTGGTATATCCTCAACCCAATGGAATGTTCTTTTGGACACCGACCCCAGAAATGTGGGAATGGGAGTCGTTCTTTCGCAGTTACAACATGGCCAAGAGAAGATAATCGGCTATCTTAGCAAGACCTTATCAAAAGCCGAAAGAAACTACTGCGTCACTAGGCGAGAGGTGATGGCTGTAGTCAAAGGTGTAGAACACTTTTATAAATACCTGTATGGACGAAAATTCACCCTACGCACCAATCATACAGCTTTAAAGTGGCTTCTGAATTTCAAGAATGCGGAGGGCCAGGTAGGGCGATGGATTGAGAAGCTACAGGAATATGATTTTTTGTTAACAGGAAATTTGGAGTGACGCAAGAAATCCGACCAGACCTCTTTGCTATATCCAAGGAATATTCTCTGGCCGTGGTATCGTGTCCGAGTTCGAACGCAGATTTGGCGGTTTGGAACATCTTGAAGACCAAGTACAGAAGGGAAAAAGACTGTTGTGCTTGCCTGACGGACGACGCAATATCTATTACTTGGTAACTAAAGGAAGATGCTCTGATAACCCAACTTATAGAGACCTTTGGGACACAGTAATGGAACTCCGCAGACATCATCTAGATTGGAGGATCGTACGGAACATGATCGAAGTCCTGTTCCGCCATACTGGAATAGACATTTTGGTTTGCAGTAATAACCCGAATCGGACCAATCATGAGAAGACCGTGGACTATTACTTCCCGGAGTAGATGTCGTGAAGACGAGAACTGCAGATTCCGGCATGATCCTGAGAAAGGGAAAGTGAAAATGTTTCGGGACGAAACATCCTTAAGGAGGGGGCAGTGTAGCGACCACGAGCGTAATTGTGTACGATCGGGCATACGTGTGTGTGAGCGGGTTATCGATTCGCCGACTAGCCACGGGCGCCTTTCTTCATGTGCGTCGTATCTGTAAACGTGTATGTCGTACCTGCGTTCCGGGAAAGTAATTGAACAGTTCAAAGAAAATGAGACTTTTCCGGACGGCTCGAGAAAGTTCCCGAAAGGGAACAAATGGGTACTTAAAGGAAGAGACGATCGCCGAGAGTACAAGAAATAAATTGTTCGTTGCAGAAGTGAAATAAATACAACAGTGAATAGCAACAGTAGTGTAAATAAATAGAATAATTACCTAAGTTTAGTAATAATTTAATGGTGTTTTTAAGTTCAATAATAATTAGTGTAAATAAATAGTTGTTGTTGTCATTATTAGTCTTAGAAGTAAAATTTGTTGAACTCACGAACATTACAATATATTTCATGAGAATTAAAGTTGTCGCATGACCCATACAAAAGTGAAAAAGGGGTGTAACCAGTGGTTTGTTCGAGCAAAGTGGGGTATATTCATGAAAGATTACAAGATTCCTGAAAAACATTATTCTTAAGTTCTTTGCCTCCATCACATATAATATTTTTAGGATAATTGTGATGAATTTATTTAAAACAGTTATGCTAGAGGCGTCATTGAAAACTATATTATATAGGGGTTTGGTTCATGCTTACTTTGTTTTAAAAAAGTTTAGGAGAAATTCAATTTACGTGCTGTTTAATATATCATTATTTAATTGAGGAAAATCGACTATGCATCATTTGTGCTTCAGGATTGACCTATGATTAGTGAGATTATTCTTTCTACTATACTGCAACTGGAGAGCACCGTTTCAATAAGTACACGTGCAGTTGCTAAAAGACGAATGTGTTGCCATTTCAACACATTAATATCCTGAATCCCGTTACTGATATATTTACATAAAATCTTTGCTTCACCACAATTATGCTGATACGATATGTTGATGCCTTAACAGGTTGAAGCTGATTCATGACTAAATAATATAAAAGCAAAAAAGAAGTATCAATCTATATTTTTTCCAGCTTTACCTAAGGAAACTTAAGTAGTATCAAAATAATCGTAATGTGAACTTATAGGTATAGGAATTTATGTTTTTATCTTATGCAATCAAATAATTCCCTTGAAATTATTGCTGTGATTAGCTTTGTCCTTCAAATTATATATCTAATTCGATTTTATTAAAAGTACTCGCTAATGATGATGACGCTATTCGACAAAGATTTTTTTTAAAATTTTGACTAACGTATTTTGTTAAAAATAAGCTGACAGGCATGTAACATATTGTCGCGTAATAAAGCACCTTTCGCACTACTCACTAATTTATTTAAGTAATTAGTCTTTAATTAACATTACTTTTATTAATAAATCACTCGTACACTATTACATCGCTCACTGAATCGATTCTTCAATCTTTTTATTTCGTCTTCTATCGCCTCGTTACAAAAACTGCCTCTTCCTACTTTGCAGCAAGTATTTTTAGGGACTTGATTCCAGAATGTGGGATCTAGAGACTGTAGCCTTTTTTATTACTAGTTCGATCTAGGAAACTCACAGTAGGGTTCTTAACGCTTCCTCATGTATGGTAGGTTGCTAAGACGTGACGCTACCTCCTCCTGAAACTTACTGTTCCAATCAGTAATGTCGCGTCGCCTCTGTAGGGAGCAAGCTGATCATTGTGTGTCAAGATGAACGATCTTTGTTTTAACCTGAGCTGAATCTGAATTTGACAAACTACGTCGTTATGCATTGAGCAGCGGTGCACCAACCATCAAATTTTTGTTGCAGTTTTGGACAACATTCCTTCCATCTAAACGGATTGTATGACCACACTTTGTCGCCTCCATTAAAACTATCACAGTTGGCTCGTCCACTATATCTAGTTTTCATGCAGTCACTTTCGAATCGCCGCTTCGTATGTGCAGCTTCTTTTAGCGATTTTTTTACCTTGCGCACGTATTTGTCTGTAATTACTGGAGAGTCAAGGACAACGAAACATCATGTTCGCTGGCAACCTGAGTTCTTTCCAAATAATATACCGTACGGTAGATCTATAAGCCAAGAGAAATAGAGGTATCCATCGGTCCTAGCCAGCTTGGTGGTCGTTGACGAAGATTCTTAAGTTGGTCTCCAGAGTAACATTAAACCATTCCATCAGACTGTGGATGCAAGGGTATTTCTGTAATACCCATTAGTTAAGTGACTTTCTTGAACAAAGCTAACTCAAAATTCCAATTGTAATCGTAGTCTACTATGTGGATGAACATCCACCAGTTAGTATCTACTTTCCAAATCTAGAACACAGAACCATTAAGTACATGTTTGCTATTGATTCAAATACGCCATGTGCCTTTGCAGATTTGCAGACCTCTCGATGTGGCTCGGTAGTACTCGGTTATCCTCTATGATCAACTTACAGGCGGCAAACGTTTTAGGTTTTATCATTACTGTTTCTAGTTCAGTGACGCGTATTGTTGAAGTGCTGATATTTAAGTTCATATATTTTATGTTCTCTGAGAAGCTCCAATGCAATGATGACATTGCCAATAATGGCCAACTATAAAAGATCGTATTTCCAATTCTAATTTCTTAGACTGTTTTTAATTCTTCTTGTCCCATTTTCATATCAACCTGTACTATAATTAATCATTTGTTCATTTATTTCTGTCTCTTTTCATTAATTTTTGTTCTTTTTCCTTTTTCTGTGTAATTTACATCATACATCCATTTTTAGATTGAAGATGTATGCTAAAATTTTCCCAGTATACATTGCGGTTACCTTTAAGATTTTAACGTTGATGCCATCAATAACACCCGCTTTTTCCTGCACGGTATTTATAATGTTATTAATTTCAATGAGATCAGTGGGATTTAAAAAAATTGAGTTAGTTACTAGGTAAAGAGTTTAAAGTTTAGTTGTTGTACGGTGGAGTGATATTTCTACTTTCTAAAATAATTATTCATACCATTAGCTACATTAACAGCATTTTCTATTTTACTACCGGGTTGCATTATATAATTTCATGTTTATGAGTTTCCAAAGTTTTTTAAGATAAAAGTTGCTTTTCTTTTCGGTCGTTGGGGAGTAGACTTGAAAATATTTTTCAGAGACAACTTTTCTATACTGGGTGTTTCTGAAAAGAGTAGTAAGCATTGGAGGGCGTCAACTAGATGCAATAGGCAATCGCTTTATGGGTAATGCAGCTTGATTAAGAGGCAAAAAAATCTAAAAGAAAATCACAAGATAGAATCCGAAACTGGTTCTGGGCATGAATTGGCAACGGGGGTATATACCTATTACCGGGTTGAGATAAGGACTCAGAAGCTACAACGATGGAGAACGTAAACAATACTGCTTGTCGATCGCCTAAAATAAACATCAACAAAACTAGTACTACACATGTTTAGATGCCTATCACGGTATAAATGAATTAATAACAAGATTTGTTCATTGTTGATGGTATGCAACACAATTTAAATTATACCTCAGCATGTGAGTACATAAAAGAAACAAATAAAATTAACCACAAAATTGTACGAAATTTAAATCCCGTTTTAGAAGATAGAAATCGAGCCGTCTACCAAAATTACTTCTGAATCTAGTAAAAAAAATCGACATGTTAAATACCTAAAACTTTCGATAATTAAATTTACATTATTTTGATATTTTTTAATACCCAATAAATGTTTTTTTTTTTAAATTATTGATGTTTGGCATGTGTGTAATGATTACATGAGGAAGTGAGATATTGTTGACAAGAGAGCATGTTAATATTTGGCCGGACAGACAGGAAAGGAAATGTAAAATATATGAGTAAGCAGTAAGACGTTGAATATAAAAGAATGAAGTTCAGTTGGTGAAAAGTGCAGACCTCTAGAGAGATGATGTGAATAATATATATTTTTATGATTTGGGAAAAATGCATACATGACACCCCTTTGTGCGCACTGTTGCTCGACAAGATCTGTGATTCCTTTGATAAATGTTACTCCTAGTGAAAGAGGTGCTATGGGCTACTCGAAAGGGATGTTCCGGCTCGAGAGGGTACCCCCGCAGGTGGGTGCCCCCGAACTGATCACAGGGATGCTAATATCTTAGGATGATTGGCGTCTGGGGAAGCCTCTATTTTAGGTTGACACTAGCTAGTCGCCGAAGATATGAATACTAATGGTAGACAAAATGTTATTTAATTACTTAAAATGGCTACTATTTCGAATAGAACAGTAACTGTATTATTTATTTTCCGAAAATGTTTTGTTTTTCCTGTCGAGTTCATAAATTATCTGTTACTGTTGAGTTATCGCTTCCTGATGACCCATGTGAGAATTATTTTCTAAGGCAATGGAAGTAATTTCTTTATTATTTTCACGGGTAGTCAATATTGACTATCATTATTTTATGAAACAATATTTGTTCGTAAACAACACTCGAACACACAGTTGATCTCCGCAGTACTTTCCTGTCGAAACCTCTGATACAAATATACTAACAAACGAGTTTCCTGCAAGATTTGTTTTTGCTGTAAATTAAAAGCATGTAGCAACTTTTTTCCTCTAACATTTGTCACACTGTCAGATGAGATGAGCTAACGTTCCATACTATTTCGTTTGTACTACTTTGGGGGTTGTCTTATATGAAAATCAAGGGTTTCATCTTCTTAGCGGTGATACGGATCGGGCATCGACGATCACGACCCGCAAATGTAGGGTGTACCTTGCGATTACTGTACAATTTGATCGTTGCATTAACACCATCCATCGATTGATCGAATACATCTAATCTCTAACATATTTCAACAAAGCGGTAAGCAGGATTGGTGTCCTCTTCGTTCTCTCAGTGCCAACCATAACTGATCGTGTGTCATATGTTGGAATGATCTATGATGGAATTGGAATGGTTTCTTTCTATATTCTGTGAACATACATTACAAATCTTCCGCGGTAACTTTTAAATATTGTTTTTCTCCTTTAGAATACTTGCATTGATTCTAACACGTTTATTGCTGATAACATATTTTATTTATATATTTTTTTTACAATGACAGAACAAGAAATTGATGAACTAAGATTGTTGAAAACAAAATAGCATAGATGCTCTCAAATCGAAAATCAAATTGTTATAGCGTAATTTTGATGACGTTCAATCACGAATTGTTGGGTGGTTCGGAACGATAAATAAGTAAACGTAAGAAATTTGAAAATTCATATTTCCAAATAACGACTCACGCGCCAAGGACATAGCATTCGGGTGGAAATCGGTGAATGACCCCGGTCGCATTGAAACAGTAAAACCGTTGGTATCTCAACCAATTGGAAACAATTCTATTGATCCAGCAAATTCATTATTTGTACGTTTACCTCATATTAGCCTACCTAAATTTGATGGTAATTAAGTAATTATACTCGATGGCTCTCATTTTAAGGCTCATTCAATGCTTTAATAGAGAAAAACACAAATGTAAGCATTGTGCGACAGTTTATTTATAACTAACTAACGCTGCCTGCAGTCATTTGCGATTTAATGGTCACAGAGGCGAATTATAAAATCGTGTATTACATTTAGTTTATTCTAAATTAGATCGTAATTCACAAGAGGAATGGAACAGAGTCTTTAATATCAAATGAAGTAAAAATATCATTTTCTAGAAACGATCGATTTAATCCATAAACCTAGTATCAAAACTGCATCTACTCATTTTTGCAATAAATACTATCAAAATAGTTCAGTTCTTGTATCATAGGACGGTTCTACTTGCTATTACTACAAAGGCTTGCATTTCATACGTCAATGCAATTAAATATTAAATCACGTTATGAGGTAATCAAGAAGATTGGTTTGTGCATAAATTGCTTTAGAAGAGGGCATTCATCAATTACATGTGGTTTATTAGGTTGTTAAATATGTTATAGGGAATACAACCCAAATCGCGCGTCCCAACGTAAATATTTGTAACTACCGCATCTCATCCAACATGGCCAGACGCACAAAAATTAGTACTTTTATTACATAATCAACTTCTCGTTCCCGTTTAAATATTTACGTATTATCATCGATAGTAATAATAATAATACACGTTTTATATTGTCGTGGTAATATCGTAAAGGTTTGTGAAAATTTAGACTAAGGCTCGATAAGTTCATTTATGTGTCTCGAAAATTGTTCGATAAATTGAATATTCCTCACACAAAATTAATACTCCTATTCACGGTAGAAATGAAGTATTATCTACAACGGCAATGAAGGCAACTACTTGCATTGAAAAGAAGTGGTTATAAATACAAGTATCGTTTTTGGCGGTAAACGAAGTTATCACGATCATTCCATTTTTCATTCAACACGACCAATAGTATTCTAGAATTGATTAATTTACGTAATCCAGCTTGTAACATTTCAATCTCGGCACACATTTTAATATAAGTAGAAATTAATTATGATATGTATTGGTCAAATTAAACACTAATTTACCCATTTTACATAAATTAAAATTTGAGTGATTGGTTTCTAGACCGATTACCCTTACGTCTAGTCTAGTAAACCAAACGGGCTGTAATTTGTTAATTAATCAATCAATTCAAACCTAAAAAACTTTGGTACGTCGAAGGAATTAATTCTCCATAAGAAGCAAACTAGACATAGCGTAAATACTTTGTAAAGACGCATTTTGTTTTCAAAAACCGTCAGTTGGGATACCATCAATTACTACAGTCCGAATAATCAACATAAAATTAAATCCTACAATTAATAACAGTTTTCACGATTTACATTTATAATGAAAGGAATAATGAGATCAAAAGCTATTTATTTATTTAAAACTAGCTGACTCGGCAGACTTCGTACTGCCTTAATCAATAAATAAAAGACCTAAACTTTTGTATAAAATAAACTTGGTTGTCAAATGTCAAATATTATGATTGCGTTCAGAAATTTAATTTGTGACAAAACTTAAGATTTATCAATCTACATAAAAATAATCTGAAAGATAGTTAACAACTTTCATATTTATTCACCTTTTAAACCTTCTCTGGACTTCCACAAATAATTCAAGACCAAAATTAGCCAAATTGGTCCATCCGTTCTCGAGTTTTAGCGAGACTAACGAACNATAGAAGATTACAGCCAACGTTTAACCCAGACTTTTTTAAGGCTAGTTGTTATAGTTAAATATATAAGGTAGGTGGATGTTTAACTATAAAAACTAGACTTAAAAAAGCTCAACAACCTGTGCGAAACATTCAGTGTAGTTTTAAAGAAATAAATAACTTTTAATCATATTACTGCTTTGATTTTAAAACTTAACAGTAAAATAGTTAAGAATTGTTAACAAAATTTCATGATTTTGTTTTACTCGGCTGTTTAAGAAGCATGCCCTTATCAGTTAGTGGTCTGTAAAGAACGTTGTATTTTCTACAGTTTTTGAGATATAAGTCCGAGAAAATTGGGGCATTGTGCTGTGCCCGTTTTTACACCACCTTTAAGTTAAAATGCAAAGAGCATTTTTCTTTCACAAAAGATATCGCCTGTAGGTCTAATCCAGAGGTAAGTTACATCATAATTTTATTGATTACTGTTCGTCTTCGCTGACTTCTTCTTCCATATTTTCTTTTTTATCTGCTACCGTCTGACCGAAAATAACGAAAAGAGAAATGCATCAATATCGTTGAACTCAGATTCAATGGTTGTATCCTACGACAACATATTGAAACACGAATGGCCCGACTAGAGCGCCATGCATTACGAAAAATGGTAATACAACTGTGCAATGACAGAAAACAGAATTGAGAAGCTCATCAGAGTAATTGCTGGTTGTAGTAAATTATTGTTTAAACCCAATACCACTGCTTAGTTCCTAAATATTTTCCCAGTCAAGTTTAAACTAGATATTGTACCCTGCATTACACAAAAGATTGTGGCATCAATTTATTGCAGATGCAGAAAACTAGGATTTTCATGATCTCAATACGTTGTTCGCGGAGACAATCGTTGAATCCGAGTTCAACTATGATGAAGCCAATCGCATTCCGTTATTATCCGCTGATGTAGTAGTTGATGGAAAAGAAAATATGCTTCCTTGGTTTCGCATTTTAACCGTGGAAACATATATTTTTTTTTCTGCATAATAACGACTATAAAAACGTTTTGTTTTGTATTTTATTCACCTTACTTCCTTTTGGAGTGGAATGACAAGAATTATATTACGGATTGAAGACAGGTTCAAATAAAATACATTCTCTGGAGTTTAGCGTTATTCAAAATTTTAACATAATCAGTGTAGCATTATACTTTTACTATAAAACTAATACTCTCTAGTTTTTATCGTATATAAGAAATTATTAATAGCTCTCGGCATACAAAAATGAACTTCTTTAGTAGAACACGTTAATATACACATTGAATTTAATTTGTAAGAAATTGATTCTTGGCTAGGCACTTGGTGAAATATATTTAATAGGATATAAGAAATAAAACATTTGGTACACTTTTGTTTCACAGTTTATGTAAATAATTCTAACTTTAATTGTTTCGGCTGCTAAACCATTATCAAAGAGAATAATTTTACAAAAGTAACAACTATCCTTATATACATATGTAGGGGTTAGATGAACAAATTTAAAAGTGGGGACTTCTAAAATTCAGTTTGGTCGTTTAGTACATTATCTTGATGTTTGCAAGCTTTTCTAATTTCTAATATTTCATATAAATCTAGCCGTTTGCCTTTATTTAAATTATCTAACAATTTAAATTTTTTTGTATCAATAAAATGATCGTTTGTAATGCAGTGTTCGGCTAATCCAGTACATTTTTTATTTTGGATGATAGATTTTTTATGTTCTTCTAAACGGATTTTTAGAGCGCGACTTGTTTGTCTAATATATTTAATTTAATTTATTACTAGCTACTATATACCTAAATAAGTAACTTATTTCTAATTCTTTACTCGAAGTCAGTCTATACAATTTGGTATTTCATAGTATTGCTAGAAAATTTTCGTTAGCGGATCGCCAAATATTCCGTGGTTACCACCACCCTGACTAGTTTATGGTAAGAATTAAGAATTGAAAACGATAATGTAACTATTAATTTATTCATACAAGTCACCCTTAACCTATTCGTGAGAGTTTACAACTTATAATTCATGATGTAATAATATATGAGCAATTGGATAATCACCGATAATTTCTTAAGCTCTAAGTCGCACTATCCCTCCAAGTGTACTTGAATAAAATGGAAAAATATTTTATTGTCTGTATAACAACATCCACCTTCTCGAAAAGGGTTTTATTTTTCTGTTGTGACTGATTGTAGATATCGATATTCGAAAAAGATTGTTAAAGGTGTATGTTCGGAGCGCGGCGTTGTACGAGTGCGAAACATGGACAGTGAGCGCGGCGGAAAAGAAAAGGTTAGAAGCCTTCGAAATGTGGTGTTATAGGCGAATGTTGAGGATAACGTGGGTAGAAAAGGTTAGGAATGAAGAGATATTAGAAAGAATAGGAGAACAGAGGACCCTATGGAAGTCTATAAAAAATAGGCGAGATAGGTTAGTAGGACACCTTCTCAGGCATGAAGGTCTAGTCAGAGACATGTTACAGGCAGAAACAGGAGTTAGGAGGGGTTGAGGTAGACCTAGGTTAGATTACTGCTCGCAAATAGTTAAGGATGTGGGTTGTTCTAATTTTAGAGAAATGCGAAGTTTAGCTCAGGATAGGAAAGAGTGGAGGTGCGTGTCCAACCAGTCTTAGGACTGACGACCTTATGATGATGATGATGATGATGTGGTACTCCTACGTTTCAGTATGTTAATTTTGAATACTTTTTTTTACTTTACGCTGTTAAAACCCCGCCAAACGCCAAACGTTCGTGAAAATATATAGTCAATATTGGCGGTATTCTCCTATTCGTTTGCTGCTTTGGTACTTAAATAGACGAAATTATTTGGAGTTTTAATGATTTTTTAGGTCCCTTGATAAGAAAATTCAGGTAGTGTGATAAAATTCTTACCAAATAGTACCTTCATTAGTGTTATCTCTTTTTAGTACATTTTGAGTCAATTTGTTAAAAGCGACAGGTTACGAATAAAGCAATTGCTCAAAATAGGCCCCCAAAAGCGTTCTTTTCACGTTGTCAAGGAGGGTAGGTGCTTTACAATAAGCATTATCAAGTTTGCTACTTGTTGAGTTTCAAAGACTTACTTACGTTAATTTAATGTAATAGCAAGGTGTTGTCTCTTAGATTAGCATCATTTAGCTTTGATCTAGTGCCGCGAGGCGAAACGCAGTTGGTTTAGGCAAGTGGAAATAATGCCATTTTATCGACCATGGTAACGAGCATTTAGTTGACTGCTTACTGCTTTGTGCTGCATCAAATTCATTAATTTAGATAAATTCGATTGAGTGGGCTACATAAAAAGCTTGTAAAAGAAATAAATATATACAAGGTGGGCTCTCTATAACAAAGGTTCGTTAAAACGTACGATGTTGGAGAGAGTTTTTTTAAAAAACACTGTTTTAACACATGGCAAGTGAAGAACAAATATAAGTTACTAAGTTACGCCTATAGAGTAGACTGTTAAATGAATGATTTCTTTTATTTAAATTATTCTCGAGGAGGGGAAATCTTCAAAAGACACACCCTAAAGGGAGGTAGTGTCGGATTTTTACCAACTAAAACCCCTCCTCGAATGGGGAGATAAACCTGAAGGTTGCTCAACCCCGGGAAGGAAATGGAAAGGTTGGAATTGGGAAGAGGATTAAGTTGGGAAAAGGATTGAGTGTGGGGGGGAGAAGGGAGTATTTGGGAAGCGAAACCGTCGAAGTAGGTAGTCCGCCTCAGAAGTGAAAGCTGGAAATACTAAGGTTAAATGAATGAGAAAATTACGAGCTTATATACTAAAATAGGAGTTTGGCGTGATCCATAGGTAGGGCAGAGGTCGCTGGATGTATCTTCTCCTCCATTAGGATAAAAACCGTTCTCGTTTCCAAATGATTACGGGACAAAATGATAATGGAGATGTCTTTAACTCTTTGAGTTCTTTCCCATGTTCTTACTTCAATTGGGGTCGGTTTTTCTTGAACAGAACCAAACTTATCCGTCTTTTGAGACATAGTGTGACGATTAATGCAATTAGTATCACGAACGAGAGGGTCGTGATAGCAGCATGTGATAAGGTTAACTGCTGTAGATGGACTGGAGTTTTTTTTGATCTTCTGCAGCAGTGTTGTTATTTCTCGATGGTTTTGGGGGTAATCGCTGAATTTGAGAAGCCCTTCCTGTGGAGTTTCTAGGGTAGCTGATCCAAACTGGACTTCTTCTTTCTTTATTGTTGTAGTTTCCTTTTTAAATAATCGTTGATTTATGATGGCCATTTTGTTAATTAAATAGGAGCCGCAGTCATATTCTTTGTTGTCAATGTTGCAATGGTTAGTAATGGTCATCAGCAGGGTTTCGTTTCGTAACGGCTAGATTTCTTTATAATTTTGGATGTAAATGGTGGGAGACATGGACAATTCTGTGATATTTGTCTTAAGTTGATTAGAACAGTAATATTGGTGGTTATTTATGACAGCACAATTGCTTATAATATGATAAGGGTTTTATATTTCAGCATAAAGACAGAGGGTATTAAGAGGATAGTATTTTCTTCTATTAAGGGATGGATTTTGTTTAATTTGACCTAAATAGGATTTACAATAGCAAAGCTGATAATACACTACACTAGTGTTTTCTGGTTTCTTTCTAAATTCCTAGTAATTCCTTGATTCTATTTCTTATGTAGTTACTAGTGTTAAACTCTAACACTCTAAGAGTTATAAGTCTGTAAGATTTTTATATTATATTTTATAGGTCCGTGAATTATTTTGAAAGGTCTAAACATGCTAGTGGATTGAATTGAGTTGTTATACATAGAAATGAATTGTATCTAAATTGTTTTGTTTTAAAATTGTTAATTTTTCTTTAAGTGTGCCGTGAATTCTTTCACTGATAGTGGTCCGGTTGTCTGTGCTTTAGAAGTGCAACTTGATGTGATAAATTTTACAAAAGTCTTTGAGATGAGGGTTGTAAAATTCTGATCCCATATCAACTAATATTTTGCCTGGAAGATTATGATATGATTATATTATTGAAATGTTTTAATTTATTAACTATGGTAATACCTTGAGAGTAGACTTTCACGGCCGGCGTTAATTCTATGTTGAGAGTTTTTCGGGCTGATGGGCCTTGGTCTGTTTGGATTAACTCCAACTACGGTGCACATTCTTGAAGGGGGCGGGTACTCGCTGCAGCGTATCTGCAAATGCATTCGAGAATGTCCACCGTAGTTGTGGACGAAACGTCAGGAGTTAATCCGAATGGACCACAGCCCGTCAGCCCGAAAAACTCTCAACATAGAATTATGGTAGTACCGTTCTTATCTCTTATGTGATGAGCTTGCGCGTATTTACTGAAATGATAAAAAAATATCAAAAATGTATTGTTTTCAATCGTAAATAAGCCCATTAGTATTATTTCAAAGGGTTTTGAAGATACCATGGGTTCTTTATATGGTGGTTTATAAGGGTTTCGCTCATATTTTGATTTTAAATACACGTGACATTTATTGATTCATGTAGGGAATATTGAAAAGCATCATTAATTTTGTTGTCAAAATGAATTCCTACTTGAATAGGTACTTTAAAGGGTGTGTTTATTAGTTGATGTTTAAGCCAAAATAGTGTTTGTTCGTCTTCTTCGTATCTACCATTTGGTAGTGTTTTCGTTGTGAATTTTCGTTTTCCTAATTTAAATTTAAATTCTAAAGAGAATGCCTGAAGGAGTTTCTCTTCGGATAATTTCATTGTGGGTACAGGGTCCTCTTGGTTAGAATGTACTGTGACTAAATCGTCATTGTCATTATTGGGTTCATTGTCATTAGTGGGTTCAACTAATTGGGACAATTGTGCCAAAAGTTCATCGGCTTTTTCGGGGGATACAAAGTTTAAGTCTTGATATGAACAGAGTTTGGTAAATAAGGAATCTACATCAAAATCGTCTTTCTCGAGGGCGTTTATTTCTACTCGAGAAAGTGCGTTTGCTACGTAATTTCCTTTTATATGTTTAATTTAAAAATTGTATTCAGAGAGTTTTATTTTTCTGCGTGCTAGTCTGCTATTGGGTTCTTTAAGGTTTTACAACCATACTAGGGGCATGTGGTCTTTAAAAAGGGTGAATTTTCTACCAAAAATGTAAGGCCTAAAATATTTAGAAGCATCTACTACAACCAATAATTCTTCTTCTACTACTAACACCGTAGTTTCTTTCACCTGAATTAAGGGTACTAGAGTAAAAACCGATGTGGTGTCCTTATTGAGAAATTACGGAACCTATCACCTTATCACTAGCGTCACTGGTAATATAAAAATGTATATTAAAAATGAAAAATTAAAATTTTTTATAAATTGACTTAAGCTTAAAAATGATTTAAGTTTTTTTACCGTTTTCGGGATTGGAAATTTGTTGGTGGAAATAATTTTGCCGGGGTTAAGTTTAATTCCTTCGATGGTAATTAAATATCCAAAAAAAGGGACCTTTTTTTTCTAGAAAATTGAAATTTATCCAAAGATACTTTTAAATTTACGTCTTTTAGTTTCTGAAAAACTTGTTTTAAAAGCATTATGTGTTCGTGTAATCATTTTGAAAATATCACAATATCGTCCATATAAATAAAAGCAAATTGGTTCTCTGAGGTATGTGGGGTGAAATTCGTAGATTTTCACCTTCTCTATCTTATTTGCAGCGCCAGTTAAACCGTACGATGTTCGAGTTGGTTTTTTAAAAAACACTGTTTTAACACATTTATTTGGTTCGGTTGTCAGGAACCTTTATTACACTTCATATTTTAACTATTACACACTAAAGATGGCAAATGAACAATTAACTTAGGTTACACCTATATACTTGTGTCCTTACCGGTGGTGCGATTCGTAGATAAGGGCAAAGGTTGCTGGTTGTAATTTGTCTTCATTATGTAAATATTTGATGAAAACATAACACGATTTAAATATTATTCTTTCCATATAATAATAATCAATTCAAGACGTTAAGATTATAACCGTAGGTAGTGGAAGTATGTACGTCGGTTGCCAGTATCAAACTGCACATTTAAAACCAATAAAAGGTGTTTCAAAAATTAAACCATTGGACGCAGAACAAAATTCATAGATGTGTTCCTTGCCTATCATGAATGCTTAGATTTCTTTTTCGATTTGAATATATAGTTGCCTCGTCCATAAGAAAAATTGCAACGAAGTTTTAATTAACAATTTTAAAAGAAATAAATTGTTATTTAACTCCTGCCAAAAAATAATAAATTAGACAAAAAAATTAGAACGTAGGAGAGTAATAGAAGAAGTGTACTTCTGAAATGATGAATTGGAAAGGTGGTTACGCCGATCAATAATGGAACCCATGGAAGCCTAACAAAGTGAAAAGAATAATCCATGCAATCTAAAGGTAGCGTATTATTGGAGCTGTGCAGAAATGTATAATGTAGAAGTAGATGATTGGATGAAATTAAAGAAATGAAATCATAAATATTACAGCAACATGGATTATGTGGGAAACAAGGAGAGTGGGGGGCCGAAAATAAATGATATGAAGTAAAACATTGATATTAAGAAACATAAAAAGGAAGGTGGAGCAACAGCAGTTAAAAGGAAATATTTGATATGGTTATGTTTCTGGAAACAAGTTCAACTGATTCATCATCATCATCATAAGGTTGCCAGTCCTAAGACTGGTTGGACACGTATCTCCACTCTTTCCTATCCTGGGCTAAACTTCGCATTTCCTTAAAACTAGAATAACCCACATCTTTAACTATTTGCGAACAGTAATCTAACCTAGGACTACCTCTACCCCTCCTAACTCCTGCTTCTGCTTCTAATATGTCTCTGACTAGACCATCATACCTGAGGAGGTGTCGTACCAACCTATCACGCCTATTTGTTATTGACTTCCATAGAGTCCTCTGTTCTCCTATTCTTTCTAATACCTCTTCATTTCTAACCTTTTCTACCCACGTTATCCTCATCATTCGCCTATAACACCACATTTCGAAGGCTTCTAACCTTTTCTTTTCCAGATGCAGCAACTGCTCCTTTAAAAATTGTTACACAGAGAGAAGCCAGCGTTCTCTGTCTTTTCGGGTGTAGGTAATAGTATGGGGGATTGCCTTTTCTGAAATTGAAGATTTTGTCCCTACAGCAACGATATAGTTGAAACAACAACTATTCTCCAGTGACTGTTGTATTTCTGAATTAGTTTATTGAACTGCACAAGTTTCAAACGTTGAAGAATAAACGGCTACTAGAAGTTGACTGTTAAAATGAGCACCCTGAATTACACTTAATCTAATCTAACAAACAAACAGTACGTGAGCAAGAAAAATACAAAGCAAATACTACAGGTAATTGGTGTTGCGGGTTGTATTTATGAACCAGGGCCGGAATTAAATTTACTTGTACTTTCAACTACGTTTTTCTTGAAAACGGTGAACATTCTATTATCGATCCGTACGTCTAAACATAGAAGCTTAGGGACTATCTGCGTTTTATTATTGCATATAATTAGATCACATGGAACTGGTTTGTGATACTAACCGTTCCAAAAATTCATATCATTATGTAAAAACTGTGATGTTTAGTAATTGGGTAGGACGAGACACTGCCATCCGATTTACATATATACTATTTGGCCACATTATTTAAATCAAATTGAAAGGATTAACAAAATCTCAATACGGAAGGGAATAATCACTTGTCAATATATATTTATAGAAATGTGATCCTTCAGAGCAGGAATACGGTGTATGCATTTATATGAGAACTTTAACGGCCCATCAAAAATCATCATAAGGTCATCAGTCCTAAGACTGGTTGGACACGTACCTCCACTCTTTCCTATCCTGAGCTAAACTTCGCATTTCCCTAAAACTAGAACAGCCCACATCCTTAACTATTTGCGAACAGTAATCTAATCTAGGTCTACCTCTACCCCTCCTAACTCCTGTTTCTGCCTCTAATATGTCTCTGACTAGACCTTCATGCCTGAGAAGGTGTCCTACCAACCTATCTCGCCTATTTTTTATTGACTTCCATAGAGTCCTCTGTTCTCCTATTCTTTCCAATACCTCTTCATTTCTAACCTTTTCTACCCACGATATCCTTATCATCCGCCTATAACACCACATTTCGAACGCTTCTAACCTTTTCATTTTCGCCGCTCCCACTATCCATGTTGTTAATTCTTATGCGCGAAATCTGGGGTTGCGTAACTAAAGGTTTGTCTCTTTAACGAGGTTGGAACTTTGCAGTTCTGTTAGCGGTACTGAAGAAAAAATTGTTACAATTTTTAAACATAAAAATCGATAGTCATTATAATTGGACCGACTCCAACATTGTTTTGTCGTGGCGTTCCTGTTCCCTGAAAAACTGGAAAACGTTCGTTGTCAGAAATCCAAACCAACACAAATTTCGAAGACTGATATCACGTAAAATCGGAATCCCGTGGATATAGTTTCGCGTGGTACTCTGGTTAAAAGTTTAGTCAATAGTAATTTATGGTGGCATAGACTATCACGGCTTCACCAAAATTCAACACATTGGCCCGGTCAATTTAAGAATAACAACACCTACTTAATTAACATTAGAAAAACGAACATGCTTTAGGTTTTTTGGTGGAATTTAACACACATTGCAAAAGTAAAATTACTAAATGAAACACAATGAATACTTAACAAATTCAATTAACAATCGCTGAAGGAAGAAGTGGTACAGTTGAATAATAGATCGGAAGTGTTGGTAGTTTTGAAAATAAATTTTAACGAAGATAGAATCAGAAAAGAATGAAACTTGGAAAGAGTGATTAGATAAAATACTAAGAAACAGATTTTGCCCGAATGTATCTAGAAACCAAATATTAAAATGCAATTAGGATGCAACAATAATTATACACCTCATGCTGTTAGTAAACGAAATTAAAATGTTAAGGAATTAGTGAAAAGTACAAGTAATAAAGTAATTTATAGAGAGAATAATAGAAAGGTACAGATACAAAAGGTTTTGAGAAGATACATTTGAAAGGATATTTGCATAATAACAATAGGAAATATTTACAATAGAAAGATCTGAATTATACGTTATAATGTTGAAATTGTAAAAAATATGAAGGCTATATACAAAAATGATAAGATATCGTAACAAAAATATATGTAGCCACAGCACCCCCATGCCAGTGATTTGGATCACGAAAAATTGACTTGGAGGTGGTCTGGAAACTTGACACGTCTTCCTGAACGTGTACTAGACGGAACTGTTGGCGATTTTGCATCTGGAATCCTATCTGTAGCTGGCTGTTCCGGTGTTCCATAACGTCCCGGCGTCTTCCTGTCCCCATAATCTGTCATAATGTAAGCGGGTTTGAGCCTATCCACCGAAACGACAACATGACGTCCACGAACATCGATCGTGAACGGTTTGGTGTGCCTCTCAACTACCTTGAAGGGTCCTTCGTAAGGCTGCTGTGGTAACGCCTTCGGTCCACCGCGGCGGAGAAAGACACTTTCTGCGTTAGCCAAATTTATGAACACGAAGGTCGCTTTTGTTCCATGGTTGGATCCATCAACGGGACGCAAACGCTGTATGTGTTGGCGTAAGGCTTGCACATAGGTTTCGGGATTGCTTATGGAAGTGGCTGGGGTTAAAAACTCTCCTGGTATTTTGAGTGGTTCTCCATATACCAACTCTGCTGCTGAGGACTGTAAGTCGTCTTTTCAGGCCGCTCGAATTCCAAGTAAAACTGCTGGAATTACTTCCGTCCAACTGGAATTGGCATGGCATATAATTGCACCTTTTAACTGCCGATGCAATCGCTCGACGAGACCATTAGCCTGTGGATGGTATGCAGTTTTTCTAAAATGATCCGTATCGGTTAGGATATTGAGTCCTTTGAAGAGAGAGAGAACTCGAATTGCTTCCCTTGGTCTGTCGTAATTCGCAAGGGAGCGTAGGGCCTAGCTATCCAGTGGGTGAAGAAAGTCCGTGCTACAGTTGTGGCTTCTTGGTCCATCATGGGTGGCGCTTCGGGCCAGCAAGAGAACCTGTCGACACACGTGAGGCAATATCTGAATCCTTCTGAACACGGCATGACGACAATGTCCACATGGACGTGTTCGAATCGTCTTGAAGGCACTGGGAACGTCCCTTGTGGTGATTTCGTAAAGCGTGTAACCTTGGATCGTTGGCACGCTTCGCAGCTCTGTGCCCATTCTCTGCAATCCTTTTTTATTGACAGCCAAACATAACATTGTGTTATCATTTTGACTGTCGCCTTTACTCCAAGATGTGAGAGATTATGTGTGACGTTGAAGACGGTGCATCTGAATTGGGAAGTGAAGGGACGCACGTTCTTGATAGACACATCGCATAACAGCTCGAGATTAGTTTCTGGCATAGTTATCCACTTCATTTGGAGCGACGTCGATTTGTTCGTTATTAAGGTTTTCAGCTCTTCATCGATTCTTTGTGCGGCTGCTAGTGCTTCGAGATCAAATGCGTCTGACACCTCGTCAATTCGGGAAAGAGCATCAGCGACCACATTTCTGTCTCCTGAAACGTGGCGTATATCTGTGGAAAACTGCCCGATAAAGTCTAAATACCTGAATTGACGAGGCGTGCACTGTTTTTCTTTTTTCTTGAACGCAAATGTCAGCGGTCGATGATCGGTGAATATGCTGAATTGTCTGCCTTCTACCATGTGTCGAAAATATTTTATTGCTTCATATATGGCTAGTAGCTCCCTGTTGTAGGCTGCTTACTTTCTCTCTGTTTGACTAATTGTTGTAGGACTGCTCCAATGGTTAAGTCTGATGCGTCAGAGAAAACTGCTAGTGGCGCGTCGGGTGTAGGATGAGCAAGCAAGGTAGATTGGGCTAAACTGTCCTTGCATGCCTCGAATGCCTCCTTGGTTGTTGCTGTCCATACCACGGGTGTTTTGCCTTTTGCGTTGCCTTGTAATAAGTTATTCAGCACTGCTTGGACTGTTGCTGCGTTAGGAATAAATCGCCTGTAGAAATTCAACATACCCAAAAATCGACGAAGTTGTTTCACAGTATCCAGCAACAGATACGAACGAATGACTTCTACTTTCTCAGGAAGAGGCTGCGTTCCTTCACTAGGCACGAGATACCCAAGAAACTTGACTTTTGATTCGCCGAAAACACACTTCGCGGGTTAATGACCACGCAGTAGAACTGTAAACGCTTAAATAGCGCCCTTAGATGACATTCGTGCTGCTCTGGAGTTTCTGATGCGACGAGAATGTCATCTACGTAAGTATAACAAAAGTCTATTACACGAAGTACCTCATCTATAAATCTCTGAAAGGCCTGCGCAGCGTCCCTAAGTCCAAAACCCATGTATGGAAATTCGTACAACCCGAACGGTGTGGTTATCGCTGTTTTCATTATGTCCTCTTCAGCGACCGGAATCTGGTGAAAGGCCTTCACAAGGTTTATGGTAGAGAAGACCTTTTTGTTGGAGAGTGTCTGCGAAAAGTCGTGAATGTGACGTACCAGATATCTGTCGGGTTCCGTACGAGCGTTCAAGCTCCGGTAATCACCACACGGTCTCCATTCATTCCCTTGCTTCGGCACCATGTGAAGTGGAGAGGACCAGCAGCGTTTGGAGGGTCTTGCAATTCCTGTTCTCAGCATGATATCGAACTCCTTTTTGGCAATTTTTAACTTGTCTGGGGCTAGACGTCGTGGTTTATGAGAAACGGATGGCCCTGGCGTAGCTTTGATATGATGCTTGGTGTGATGTCTTGTGCTCTTCACCACTCCATCTGGTCGCGTTATTTCCGGGAACTTGGATAACAATTCATGAAAAATTGTAGAACCGGAAATGGTTTTGATACACGGAAGACTTCCGTTCGCGGCTGTCCGTCTAGCAGTGATTTGCGTCGTCGCATCCTGCAGTTTTCGATTTCTTACATCTACTAGAAGATTGTAATGTGAAAGAAAATCAACACCTATTATGGGCTTTCAGACGTCAGCAAATACAAATCTCCACGAAAAATCACGACGTAGACCGAGGTTGAAAATTAACGTGATTGTACCGAAAGTCGCTATTGTTGTTCCATTGGCTGCGCAAAGTTGATATGTTGACTTTTGGCACGGTCCTTTTACGAGCGAACGGGGATATACACACAAATCAGCTCCGGTGTCTATCAGGAATTGTGTTTTGGTCTGGACGTCGGTCACGAAGATGCGGCGAGATACTGAAGGGCCTAGGTCGTCCGCCGACATCAACGACTCCCCGTAGCGTTTCCCGAATCTGTCGTCTGGAACGAACAAGGTTGGGTGCATTTTCGAGCGTTGGACCCAAACTTCCTATGGTACCAACAACTACCACTGCAAGCACTGCGATTTCGGAAACGAGGACGTGAATTGGAACGCGATCTTTACCGTTGTTTATGTTGGTATCGCAGTTCGGACACTTCTTTTTTAATCGATGCGATCTCTCTCTGTAGCGTAAGCGTTAGCTGCTGTAGTTGTGCTGCTAACTGATCACCAGGGGACGACATGGTTTCTGCTACTCGTGGGCGATTGTCCGTTAGGTCCATAATAGAGTCAGTTAAGTCAGCCAACTTTTCTAATGTTAGATCGCGATGTGCGGCTAAAATAGCTTGCATGCTTGTTGGTATGCGAGTGAACCACAGCGTCCGCAGCATGGACTCGAGAACAGTGCTGCCTGCAAGTCCTTTTAGATGACGAAGAAATTGAGACGGCTTTCGGTCCCCTATCTCTTCCATCTCTAGTAGGCGTCTGGTTTTCTGCTCCTGGGACGTGCTGAACCTTTTGACCAACTCTGTTTTTAATATCTCGTATGCATTCCTTTCAGGCTTGTTGACTATGATGTCTCTAACTTCCAAGGCGTACCGTGGCTCCAAGGCTTTTATGACGCAACTGAACTTGGTGGCGTCGGTCACTTTCGCATTTGCAAAACTGCTTTCCACCATTGCAAACCATAACTCTGGATCGGCAGGGATGAACGATGGTACACGAAATGCGACGCGGTTGACGGACAATGCGATTTGTGACTCGGTTGATGTCTGGCTACTATTCCCGACAGAACTGTGCAAAGCCATTTTCGAGAAACAATCACGACTCGCGCACACACAAATAATACACAGTAAATGTACTTACAGTTCTTTGCACGCGTACTACCATAGCTTTGTCACTATTTGTTGAATAATACTCTGCTTTTCCGCTGGATTGCACTTTCGCTTTTCCGTCGGGCGCTATTTGTCCTTCGTTGGGCACTCAGAAGATTCTCTATCTGTCCTTCGTCGGGGTCACCAATTTAGGTTTTTTGGTGGAATTTAACACACTTAGCAAAAGTAAAATTACTAAATGAAACACAATGAAAACTTAACAAATTCAATTAACAATCGCTGAAGGAAGAAGTGGAACAGTTGAATAATAGATCGGAAGTGTTAGTAGTTTTGAAAATAAATTTTAACGAAGATTAAAAGGGTGGAGCTAGAAGTATTTTAACTAAAGTAGGGATCGAATCAGAAGAGAATGAAACTTGGAAAGAGTGATTAGATAAAATACTAAGAAACAGGTATTGCCCGAATGTACCTAGAAACCCAATATTAAAATGCAATTAGGATGCAACAAGAATTATACATCTCTCGCTGTTAGTAAATGAAATTAAAATGTTAAGGGATTAGTGGAAAGTACAAGTAATAAAGTAATTTGTAGAGAGAATAATAGAAAAATAAATAAACGGTTAGTTTTTATTGGAAAGTAGTTAATTGAAGAGTGAAGATCTATGTCTGAAGTGCTATTGCAGCTTTTCACTGAACATATTAACTTTTTATTTGATTTAACTTCAGAAGAAAACTTCGTCGACTCCATCATCAAAAAAATTTTTACTTTTTTAACGTGTTTTATTATTTTAATAAACAATAGGTACTTATTCTTAAAATAGTGAAATTAATCCGACATACAAACAAACGTAACCGGGTAGTTGGCTAATACCTGGTATTTCCGTATACATCGGCTGTGGGTCACATAAATGGAATATTGAAATTCTCAATTCAGGTAACAACCCTCACCACTTCTTAGAGTAGCTTAGAAATGTTGAAAATATAATTATACTTAGACATATTAGAGGCAGAAACAGGAGGTAGGAGGATAGAGGTAGACCTGGATTAGATTACTGTTCACAAATAGTTAAGGATGTGGGCTGTTCTAGTCTTAGGGAAATGCGAAGTTTAGCTCAGGATAGGAAAGAGTGGATGTACGTGTCCAACCAGTCTTAGGACTGACGACCCTTGATGATGAATTATACTAGAACAGAATTCGCATAACAACCGATAACGAAATACCGATATTATACCTTACATTCTACCGATTAAAAACCGAAATTTTCAAAGTAATTTTTAAGTTGTATAAAGTGTAAATATAATTCTAGTAAAAACAGTTCGATTTTTTTTAATATCGAACTGTGTCATCAAACTAATAACTGATAGGATACCGCCAATATTGAACATTACTTAATGTTAATTCTAATCTAGTGGCCCAGAGGCTTCGTGACCAGATCAGTCGAATAATCCTCGCTTTTTACATATATTATTACTTATACCTTTATTGATCTTGTGATCAAAGTGTCATCAATTTTCCAATATTTTTTAGAAATCCGGTTTTTCATTCCGATCCTGATTTTAAATTTGTTTTTAAGAGAAAGGCACAATTACGAAACATTTTATTATTGAAAAAAAAAAAGATAGGTACTCTACATAAACGAATTGAGCCTTTTAAATGTTATTTTCTTAAATTTTTTTATTAATTGTTTGCTATACCCACCTATTATTAAACAGTTTCCTACGTAATGGTTTACTTTATTTAAAAAAGGTCTTGGTAAATGAAACATTACAACTATTTGTGATTAATGTTTATCATTAATAACTCAATATATAGTTACTTATTTATTCAATATCGGTAACTAATTGCAGATAATTATTTATTATCTAGCTAATATTAAGCATTCGTCACTCCGAAAGATTGGTATGAAAAATATACACCCTTCACAGGTAACTTAAAAAACAACCAGAGAAAGAATTATTTATATGACTAAATTATGTTCTTAACTTTTTTGACTTCTGTGTTCCCAATCTTTGTCGTTATTAGGTGATTATTTTCCTAAAGCTTTGGAATAATACTCCTTTTCTTTAGCGGAATTTTCGCCTTCATATTCCTCAGTAATAATCTCATACAAGCTACTACTGAAAGTCTCTAAAAATTTCTTTTTTTTACCAGCTTTTTCATGGTAGTAAACCGGCATACTTTCGTCACGGCAGATGCTTCAGATCATTTTATACGTTAGTTAATTAAATTAACAAGTTGCAAATTTCTCCTTAAAACTACGAATGCACTTTATTCTTATATAAATACAACTTATAACAGTCCGTTTTATTATACAACGATCTAGGTATCAGTACCGTTTTTAAAATCAGAAAAACATTATTCAAACAAAATTACAAGAAGTTGACTTAACAAATGAGATGTCTTAATGATCAATGCAATCGCTTAAGTGACTAAAAATAGTTTTCGTCACACGTATTTATAATACCGTGTTTTGCTGACGTTTACAAGTTTTGTTGCACCGCAGGAAGTATGCTAAGCACAATTAAGACCGTTCACTGTATTAAAACAATGTATAATTTGTTTGCACAACAGTTTCATTATATTAATATTAAGACGGAATACACAACTTCTGCCTTTCATTAAGCTCAAGACGTCTAGCCAATGTTTCTAGGCAAAGTTGAATAAATCTTAGTAGGAAATTCTTCTGTCCTTAATCGTTGCTTCCTAAGCACACATCACTTCTGGCATTCTTGAAAATTGGTAAACCATTTGTTTGTTGTTCGTCATGATGTTGTAGCAGAAACCTGCAAATTGATTCCAGGCAGTGCATAAATTGTGTCAGTCTATCTCCCCTATAATTTCTATTGCCTAATCCAAAACAATCTGCTGTTGAACCAACTTTGCCTTCACCTATTACTGCGTTGAAGTCTCCCAAAACTAATAGGGTTTCCTGCCCTTTCACTAAACTTAACGCGTCTTTTATATCTGCATAAACCGCTTCTATGTTTTCATCACTGCAAGATGATGTAGGTATGTAGACCTACACTGATATTGAACCATCGATGGCATCGGGTCATGTTCACTGAACCTTAACAATTATCAGTATAAATTAGGATTAGTTCTCATTTAGGTTTAGTTTACTTCAGTCCCTGAAGAAGGTAACTTTGTTACCGAAAAGTGCTTAGGACAACTACAGTGTCGTGTTTTGGCGTTGGGGTTTTCAGCTATTCTGTTTGTTCTACAACAACCGCCAAAGTTTTTCCAATCTTCTTATTACACTGATATTGTTTTTACTACTGTCTTTGAGTTTAATTTAACCATAACTATTCTACCGCTTTTTTGTAAATAACTTTCTACACTCAGCCCTACTTTCTATTATTATTATTATTATTTATTATATTATTCTACTCTCCACTGCAGAAGTCTCTAGCTTCGGGCCAACGGACTTTACTAATACCTACTATATCTAATTCTAATCTATTCATCTCTACTTTTAAATTTTACAATTTTCCTATTCGCCTCATTGTCCTGACATTCCACTCTCCGTCTCGTGAAATATTGCACCTACCCCTATTGCAATTATTGATAACAACCCTCGAGGTATCCACCCTCCGGACATTCAAATGGGGGGCTAGTTTACGACCGAAGTGCTTTACACCAGAGGACGCCATCATTTAGTTTCGGTGAGTTTTACTTGAGATATGATGTGGTGGTTTCCCTTTGCCTTTCACATAGCAGTATCATGCATCAGAGTGCCATACCGATCCTCGTGATCTCTGCTACCCTGAGTAATGAAAGAGCTGCTGCCCTCTTGTTTTAGTCTGCTTTCTCTTTAAGAACCGCCCGATTATGGTTGAACCTATGGTCCGGCTCCCTAAATCATCGAAATTTGCAAGCTAATCCACCCACTCTAGTTTATACAAGAGTTTCGTCAAGGTCCCATCGAATCAGAAAATGCACGTACTCAGGGTAAATTTCAAACTGAAGAAAAATCATAATTTCATATTTAGAAACTTTAATACAGAACTAACAAACTCAAAAGAAAACAGAAAAATTAAAATACACCTTGTAAAAATATAAAGGTCTGGGTCACATAAATGGAATATTGAAATTCTCAATTCAGGTAACAACCCTCACCACTTCTTAGAGTAGCTTAGAAATGTTGAAAATATAATTATACTTAGACATATTAGAGGCAGAAACAGGAGGTAGGAGGATAGAGGTAGACCTGGATTAGATTACTGTTCACAAATAGTTAAGGATGTGGGCTGTTCTAGTCTTAGGGAAATGCGAANTTTATAATTTTAACTCAAAAACGCACCAACCGGCTACTACAACTTCCACCAGCCTTCCTTCTTTCTCAACTTCTCCGATCGATCACCCTGCTCAACCCTTCCAGTTCCTTAAAGCCCCATCAAATCTCATAAAAACGGCTATTGTACAACAGATGTCTGAACACTCTTCCATCTATCCACAATATTAATAAACCAAACCCCTACAGACCGCTACAAAAAGTACATTTCACTGAAACTATAATACCATAAAACGAAATTAAATGACTGAAATGCCTACTAACTAAACTTAAAACAGTACTCTTACTTAGACGCTTCTACAGGGTAGAATACACTTCCTTAAATTAAACATTTTATTTTCTATTTCTATGTCCTTATCATATACTACTATTTGGACCACAAACATTATTAATTTTGTATGGACCCTTATACAATAAAAATAGCTTCTTAATGTTTTTGTCCGTAGCTGAGAACTGGGGGTGTTTTCTTACCAAAACTTGATCACCAATCCAAAACTTTTCTATTATTTATTTCATTTCGATTTTCTACTTTAGTCCTTAAATTTTTAGAAACTATCGAAAGCAGTTTGTTCGTATTTTTCAGTACAGAATTTTCACCTGTAAATTTTAACCTAGAAGGCACGGTCGTCAGAAGGTTTTCGATCAAAATGAACTTCATTTGAATCGTGTGTAACCTCATTTAAAGATTAAACGTTCATCAAAATGTATCCCCAACGCGTATGTTTATCGTAACACCATAACCGCAACAACCTCACAACTTCCTTATTTACCCGCTCTGTCATCTTCCCTTGTGGACAATAAAGTGTAGTAAAAATCGTTTTTATTCCTTCTGTTTCTAATAATTTTTCTCACTTGACCGAAAATTGACCCTCATTATCCGATGATATACTCATTGGTTTTCCAACCCTAATGAAATAGTCTGCCTTTAATCAATTGAAAATAGTTAAAGTGGTTGCTCATTTCAACGCCTCGTGTTTTGAAAAAGCATCCACCAAAACTAAAACATAAAATATCGATTCTTTAAATGGTGGTAACGGACCGAACAAATTTAAACATATCCCTTTTGGAACCTTATTCAATACGTTTTGCATCCCACCTGACAATCACACCGAATCTTTTGTTTTCTGACATATTTCATACCCATAAACTATATTTTTAATTGTATGCTTCATCTTCTTCCAATAAAAGTACCGACTGAAAGCCGAATAGTACTTTTCTGCACCAAAATGACCCGCTGTTTCACGCTCCTTCTGAACTATTGGAATAACTAATACATTTGGTATACAGAGTTTAAAATTTTTATTGAAAAGATAGTTGCCCCTACTATACAGCAAATCGTCGTGTAATATATGACATTTTTTTATTTATTTTTACCATTTTAGGTGGTGTCCTAATACGATTTAAATCGTTATCGGACTTTTGGCCTTCTAACTCATCGCCTACATTTAAAGAGTCTGTTTTGGAATTTAAATTGTAAAACTCCATTTGTAAATAAAAGGAAATGAAACATCACAATCAGTAATCATTTGTATATGTTGCTGTTAAAGCAGCAACCAAAATTTTGTCACATAATAGAACCATATATATAAAATTGTAAAAAATTATTTGCGATATATATCTAAGCAGAATAGTTTATAAAAAAATTGGAGGAATGTTACGACAAAAATGTAAACCAAAAAAAATTCTTTCAGTAAAAAGTTTTTCTTTTTTTTATAAATTGGCTGCAGCTAAACTAAAAATCTCCCCTTGTTGGAATGATATCGGTTCAGCAGTTTCCGAGAAAAAGTTTTTGCGATTTTTAGGTTTTTCTTATATCTGGCGAAATAATTAATATTTTGGGATAAAAAAAATAGGGACTTCGCGAAAGATAAACCTATATAACATACCTGAAAGGAGCGAGGGTACTTTTCATATGCTTATCCGGCTACGGCCTTTGTTAATTTACATAAAATGCAGTAAGTATAGGTATGTACACAATTAAAAAATAGGCTTATTTAAATAGCTCTCTTGAAGTACATACTTTTATGTTTTAGTAATTCGTTTAAACTTAATAATCCAATCGACACCGTCAGTTAAAGCATTTGTTAGAATAATGTTTGCTGCAGGTCGATAATTGTTAAATACTTAGGAAGATTATGTTAATTCTTAACCTTTCTCCTATTTACAATGACACCTAGTAAATGCCTACGCAAACAATTATTTGCCTAAATCTACTTTTTGTTTAAGATTTAGAAGCCACTTACGACTCTTCGCAGTTTCATAATGTAAAGTAACAATGTTGTAAAAATTCAAAAAGCGTTTCTTATTTACATACAATAATTCTAGCAATACCTACCTACTTCTATTATGTAGGAATTTGCTTTTTTTTCATTTTTAAAGTGGTTTCTCTCTGCATATTAGTATAAAATTTGTATCTGTAAATGATTCACAAATACAACCCTCTTTAGTTTCGTTCCTATAAGAAAGTAAACAAAACCAGTGGATTTTCAACTTGGGTGGTGCGTTTTATTTACTAATGATTGTTTGAACTAATTCTACTTAAACTTTGAAATCGAATACTGAATATATTCTTTTCTGTTACTGCTAAAGCTGTTGAGTGGGTAACAAAGCATAGCAGATACCTTCAGTAAACAGTAGGGTTTAATTGGTTCCCTTTCAAGCTTGTAGCAATTGGAACAAAAAAAGATTAAATTTAAATGAATTTCTGAACGCATCATGCCACTACTTTAAATACTATAAACACCACGATTTTGCAGAATTTACAGAAGGAAAAACATAACATACTTTTATGAATTACAAAAATTAGCTAGTATTCAAAAACGATTTGTCTTCATATTGGAAAGGAAATACAATGGTTCCCTCCGTTCTCATCATACGTCATAGCCACTGATTGTGAACTACAGCATGATAGATTTTTTCTTAATGTAACTTTATAAGAAACTTTAAACAGAGTGTTTTCGAAATTAACTAGATGTAATACAGAATCGAATAGTGACTAAAGCAGCGTGGTTAAAAATATAAGAAAAACATAAGAAGTTGCAAACTGAAGCCGGCTCTGGGCGTGAATGAAGAATATCATTGGGTCTATTAAATCAGTTGAAGCTTTATAATCGTTTACTGTAAGGTTGCTGTTGACGATGACAATGTCCATCTATCTCGGAAATGTCCAGTAAAAGGTGGCCAATTCTGCATGAGGAACAAAATTGGACAATGTAACCGTGAAATTAATTGAGAAGGGGTAATGGTAAAGTGATATATTTGCTCAACGCGTATAATCGTTAACCCGATTATTAGAGGGTACAACCTCTCTTTGATAATGGTTTAATATTTCTGACAATAAATTTGCATGCTCTACAAAATTCATTGCCACATCAAAATTTCTAACGAAATTTGATTTTTTTTAATATAATGATTTTGAAACGTTTTTGATATTTAAATCTTTCTATAATATTACTGTTTGGTTAATGATACTAACGGTACTTTACATAACAGAAGTATATTTCACGCATTTTGCGTTCATTTTTAGCGATTTCTGAAATTGTTTTGTCATAGTATACTGTATCAGAACTAGCTCTATCGAATAAATATTTTTCAGGTTTACCAATTATATTAAATAAATCGCGCTTATTTTTAATAGAGAAAACGTTCGCACCTATAAGTTTTTGTATAAAGCAGGTTTGAGTTGTACTCTTTTTTATAATTTGGCTAGTACCTAGTTGTTGTACTTATATTTATTGTAATGTTCCTTTAACATCATTGCACTTTATTAAGGTTTGTTGGTTATAACTCGAAATTCTGTCAATAGTTTCAAAATAAACTTCCATTTCAACACGGACCAAACTTTTCCATCATTGTGGATTAACTATGATCTCAAAATAAACGCCATATTTTAATCGTACTCTTCGATTGCTAATCAAAATATAATTAATCTTCTGCTGGAGTCTTTAACGTTAAAAATCTGAACAAGCGGCTTATGACCGGTAATGTTTGTAAACTATCTACCGAAAAGATGCGGACAAAAATGCTTAGTAGCCCACACGATGGCTAGTAGCTTTTTCTCTGTTGTATTGTAATGTAAACTGGCTTTGTTTAAAGTACGTCTGGCATATGCAATGCAGAGGTTTTGACCAATGTTACCTTGTGAGAAAATAATCCCTATTCTTATGTTGCTCGCATCTGCGGTTAAAATAATGTTTTTATTATAGTCCCAGTATATTACTGAGGATTTGTTTGTTAAAAAATGTTTTAAATTTAGGAAAACACTCTGCCAAAGATCTGACCAATAAAATGTTGAAACTTATCTTAATAGTTTTGTTAACGGTAAGGTGATTGTACTATAATTTTTTACAAATTATTATTAATTTACATTAGTGAATTAATACATTGTTTCGAAGATTCTGCAACCTATACTCTTAGGTACGTATCGTACTGTTACTGCTGTCACTTCCTTGTAATTCAGTGAAAGAGTCCTGGTGCGTAAAACCAGGGACCCGGATTCAATTCCCAGCGAGGTGGTGATAGCAGTAAAAATTTTTCCTCATTAATTTGAGGTTATCTGTAGTGGGTAAAGTTAATTCAAAAATTAATTCACTAATGCACTGGTTTTAATTGAATTACATTTTTGGGAATGGGATAATTCTGAATGACTAATGTTTCCTTATGGCTAAGTAAAATGTCGTGTTCGGTAATAAGATAACCTAAATAGGTGACATCTCTTCATAAAAACTCACACTTCGACAGTTCAAATTTTAAATGCACTGAACGTAATCTTTCAAAAATTTCTCTTTATTTATAATTGTAGTCCTTTAGACTAATTCTATTTACATATACATATATCATCCAGATAAATGAAACTGTCAAATTCATGAAGGTGGTGTTCAATTTGTAGAAGTTCTCTCCTTTTGGGTAGTTTTGAATTATTGTTGTGAGGTAAACCCACATTCGGTATTTCCAGAGTTTACGAACTAGTTCATCGTGCTAGATTTTGTCGAACGCTTTCTCAGGGTCGAGAAAGATAGCTTCACTATGTGTGATACGTTCAAGTGCACTAGTATACATTCTAATGACTTGATGAACAGTGGATATTTGTTCTATGAAGCTTAATTGGTGATGAGGATCTAGAGAGTTAGCGTTTGTTGCTTCTATGCCTCTGTTGTGAATGCAATTTTCTATCCGGATAAGTTTCTGCTATTTTCAATTGATTTGGAAATTGTTGGTATTTTGAGATTGCGATGATTGTGATGTTTTTTATGTCTTCGTCGGGCAGTTGCTTGAGGCTTGTTTGTGATCTTATCGGGTCCTAAGGCTTATTTTGGTTTTATTAAATGTATATGGTGTTTTAGCTCCTCTTCGGTTATCTGTCAAAAGTAGGGAGGTAAAGATGCAGGTGCTACTGGGCATTCGATGTCAAGTCTTGCTAGTTTCTAAAATGTATCCGCTAATAGTTCCATTTTTGCAAGATGGTGGTTTTAATTTAATAGGTGAGTTGATTCTGGTTTGTATTTTGTTGAGTAGGTAATTGTTTCGGTAATTTCCAGAGAGAGGAAAATCTTACGGGTTTAGTTGAGATAGTTTATTGTCCCCTTGTGTCTAGTAGTAGGCTTGGAGTTCGGGTTTTACTTTGTTTCTTAGACAGCTTGGTTCGATTTTATTCTGTTGATTAAGTGTTGTATAGCAATATTTGTTGGTTTTATTTTTTTCATTTATGGGCAGCTGAAAATTCATTGGAATTTTGTTTATTTTTCAATAAGTTGTTGATAATGTCGATATATGTAGTGCCTATCGGATAGCTGTCTCATATGTGTGAACTACTTTGTCTATATCATAGATGAGATAATTGGTTTCTCTAGTTTCAGTTTTTTGTTTGAATATGTTCCAGTTTCTGATGTTGATTTGTCGTTCTGTTCTGTTTGAAAATCAGTAAATAGAGGGATACTTCTATTGGATCTAGAACTGAACGTTTGTTGGATATACTGTTAAGTTTGCTTTTTTATCAGGATGACGTTGCCTCTTCTTGGGTTTTACTGTCCATAGTGAATGGTATGTAGTTTCTTATTCCGAATGGTTTCCCTGGTTTGAAGTGGGATTCCTTTATTGACATTAAATCGATTTTATGTCCTTCGATTTTATAATTCTTTTTACTGGCTATAGTAAGTTCTTTTCTTTTAAGAAGTTAATACTTTGAGATTTTATTAGCCTTTTTGTGTTGTTCCAGTTGAGTTTGTATCGGATTATGAAGGGTAGTGCTGTTTTTTCTTGAATAGTGGATTTATTTCTCCGGTTGTTTCGGAGTCGTCCATATGTTTATTTTCGATATGGAGTACTGACTATTTGTTGGAGGTGGGGATTTCTTCTGGGGTTTTTTGATGTTTCACTGTTTGGTTGTTTCAAGTATTTTCTGCCTTCTTTCAGTTTTATGGATCTTGGATAGTGTGGGTGTGTTGTTATTTTGCCTTTTTGGGTTCTTTCAGTTTTCGGGTTTTATACTAGTATCACAATTAATTCGTCTTCGTCTTGCATGTATTTGAATACTGCTGCGTAGGTTTGTAGTGTGGACTCCTTGTTTTTTGGTTTTATCCGTGAGGAGTTCTTGATTATTGTTGCAGATTGCCTTAATGATACTTGTTATTTGGTACTGCTGATTATTACCCTTAATAAGGACTATTGAGTTAGGAGTGAAAATATTCCTTTTTTGCCACTTGTGAGTAGAATGTTGGAAGTTTCACGTGGTAACTTGCTAACGCCTATTTAAAATTTAATTTTGATTTTTAAAATTCAATACGGACTCATAACTTTACTTACTCACCCACACCTCCATAATGTGCTATCAAGTGCCGCATTTAATAAAACATTTATCCTAAAAATTTATTTTTTATGAAGAGGTCCTTTTTAGCTATTGACATCAGCCCCGCTACTTTACTTTATCAAGAATAAGAAAATTGTGCAGTAATTTTTTATGGACATATGATAGCACATTTTGGACATATTTTAGTAACTAATATTTTCTTTATCAAAAATTCCAAGATGACGAATACAATATTATGGACATCTCACTCACTATGAATTCAACAGTAAATTGCGTATTCCATCTTCAGTGACTGTTCTATTGATCTATGCGAAAACGCGCCACTTTGACTTATATATAGGGACGCTTCAACTACGTCACAAGTATCGTTAGAATACCTGTAAAAGTTGCTGAGCTGCACTTTTTTTCATAATACCAAAACTCAAAACTTTGTGCTTCTTTTCTGTAAGTATCGAGCGATATCTACTTTTAAAAAATATCAATACAATTTAAATAAAGGAAACTTGCACCTAAATACTGCAAAAACAATGGAATATAGCACTTAGTATTCCTTGGATTTATTGAAGAATCGCCACTGAAAGCTTATAAAAGCGTATATAATAATCCATAAAAAAATGTAGAATGATAGAAGGCTCAGAATGGTAGACCGATTAGTCTTTTCCAGTCTATTTTTATAATTGAATGAACCACTTTCACAAAGCGAACAAAGCAAAACAGGGCTTTTCAAAAAATAGCATTGTACCGAATCTTAGTCCTGTTTAGAAGCTATATGTATGTTATACCTATCAAAGAATGAAAATTGCGGAAGCCCTAAAACGTACATGTGTGTTTCCCGTGACTATGTCGCGTTCTTAAATTGGATCATACACGCTCACTTTTATCAATAAAACTTCTAAAGCGATTAAAATGAACAAACGTTTATTTTAAAAGTACAACCATTAATTTTAATCCTAAACTTAAACTATCTAACTTATATTTGGAAAAGAATTATAAAAACGCTGACGTTATTTTAGGGCAAACGCAAAAATAGTAATGTCCAAAAATTAACTATTTGCGCCCAGAGGCGGATTAAACATCGAGAGCGCTCTAAGCTAGCACCTCATAGACGCCCCTCTGGCGGTCATATATTTTGCAAAATACTTTTTTTTATTAGGTACTTCCTTATTTTTTTTTAGGTTTAAAAACTTTTGAGCGCGCCCCTCTTTAACCTTAGGCATATGCCTACTTTGCCTTATGGATAATCCGCCACTGTTTGCGCCGTT
The DNA here is from genome assembly GCF_000699045.2 of Agrilus planipennis. Classification (NCBI taxonomy): domain Eukaryota; kingdom Metazoa; phylum Arthropoda; class Insecta; order Coleoptera; family Buprestidae; genus Agrilus; species Agrilus planipennis. Next base: position 117,677 of record NW_020439097.1, read on the forward strand.
TATAGGGACGCTCTAGAAAGTGCCATTTAGACCTGTTCTACGAATACGTTCAAGTACGTTGCTAGTTTTATTGCACCAAATGCCCAAACTTTGAAGCGTTTCTTTACTGACGAAAAAATATAAAATACCTGATTAAGGATATAAAAAAAGAATCTCAAACAAGTCCAAATGATATTAGAAAAAATGTAACTAAAGTCTTGCTGTTTTTGCATTTTTATAATAAGAATAGTATTAAATTAAAATAACTCATTAATTATGTAATATGGGAAAGAATAAAATAGTTACCTAAAACCTAGAATTAAAAGTATTAAAAAATCAGTAAATTATAAAATTGTAAAAATACATTTGTAAACCAAATATTTAAAAAGTTGTAGTTCTACGCGTTCTAATTCGATTTTGATTGCCAGGTATATTTCCTGTTAACGAAAACATTTCATGCTCCTCAAATGAAGAATCTAGTCTAAATTCTGAAGTCGCTCTAGCAGTTCTTGTATTATTTTGAACATTGAAAATGTTTAAAAAAATTCTCCCTAAGTCATTACAACTACAAAGAAATTTTAAATCTTTTTTCTGCTTTCTATGACATTTACAAATAACACAGAAAACTATAAGAATTACAATTAAAACAAATGCAGAGGTATAGCTAATGAAATTTCGAATAAAAATTTCTCGTGTGTTGTGTAATTGTTCGAAAATATCTTTCAATCTTATGCAATTCTCAAGGATTCCAGCGAGGATGTTATGGAGTTATAGTTTTTGAATAAATGTGGCAAGGTGATATTTTCCATTTGTTTCCTTTCTTCTTCCTCACAGCAATCTCTACTACATTTGTGGTTGGAGTGAAATTTAAAAGTATGGTTTCGTTGGAGTACGAATGGAAGGGAATCAACTTGACGTCAGTACCAAAACCCTTACAATTCATATTTAATGTAATCACACCGGTTTTGAATAAATGCGCATTAATTGGATTTTTAGCATTTACACAATTTACTGTTGAAGTTTCTCCACTTTTTGCGATTAATAAAATCGCAATGCTTAAATGCGTTTTGTTTATGAGTTTTAAAGTCTGATTTTACAAATTTCAAAATTTAAAGTTAAACGGGCTGATTGTTTTTGTTAACACAGTCTCTCGTTCTTGAGTATTTTACACTGGTTCAATTCATTTTCATCCAATTAATTGTTTACATTTACCAATCACAAAGCATGATGTGGAAAGCTGAATGAAAATATATCTATCAGAAGATTCCAGTTTCGATGGCAAAAGGTAAAGTTTTAAGATGGTGAACTCTTTATTTTTCACCAATGGAACTTTTATATCTATGACGAGATGCTGGTTTACATCAATAATATCGGCGTCTACAATGTCCAAGAGTAGATTTTGGTTCTTCGTAGAGATAAATATAGGATAACGAAGTCCTGAAAGCAAAAATGGAAGGGTGTTGTTTAATAAGAAAAGAATGGATTTGACCCATTCGTGTCATAGTTAATCCGTTTAGTAAGTTTTGTATGTCGTTTTGAGTCACTAACTCGTCTAACAAATCGACGTGTTTTAGGAATTTAATTTTGATATCAACTTTTTGTGTTACATTCGACATTTGAGAGTAAAATTGGATTTAAAAACCTTCCAATGTGTTTAAATTTTTATAAACGAATTATTCATTATGTATTGTGCAATTATTGTTTAATTAACTGAATGAACGGTCCGTCACCAGCGTCTGCTGTACCAAATAAAAACTTTTCTGCAGTACTTACCTATTAAATTAAATAATCTAAGTCTACGTCTGCGGACATCTACACCTAACAGCTCTTGAGCAACAACGATTTGCACGTAATTTGCTCCATAATTTTGCCTGCGTCAACTACGTATTTATCGCAAACAGAAGATACGGTTTTCTTTACTTCATTACAAATATCTAACGTTCTTTTATTATATTTTTCAAGTTTTTGAAATTTCAATATATGGTTTTATGTCAATACGAGTTAATAGCTTCCATTCATCGTTATAAAATTGAATAGTTGCTGAAAAAAGGAATTTTCGGTCAAGAATCCTTTAACGAGGAAGTGATAAATATGATTAAAAGCGGGATGAAATGCATGTCCTGTAAAAAGATGTGCTTATTTAACGATTTGTAGTTTATAGGACTAATTGTTGGTAATAATTAATTGGGATTCATATGTTTTGTTTTGTGTTTTTTTTTTATTCAACGTATGACTTTAATCAACTAATATGAACTGTAATGTTGCCATTCCATTTTCTTATAATATAGTTAACGTCTGATTTTTGATCTATTATTTTGTAAGGTTTTATCCAAAAGGAGGATAATTTCTTTGATCGACCGCTTTTAACGCTCGGGTCATGTGAGAAAACTAAATCACCTATTTTAAACTTACGAACTTTGGTATTACGATTATAATTTTATAATTTTCCTTCGCTAACATTGCAGTTTGTATTTTTTTTTTTTTTGGTACATAATCATCATATGTATACCGAGTATCGGTTAGTTTGGCTGTTGAACTAGGTAATATCGGTCCATACATGGATTCATATGGGCTGTGACTATCGAAGTATGAGGCGTTGTGTTGTAAACAAAAGTATAGTGATCCAACCAACAGTCCCAATCGATCTGATCTTTATTAATAAAATTTTTTAAATGTTCTGCTAAACTGCCATGGGATCGTTCAACTTGCCCGTTGGCTTGCGGATGATATGGTGTAGTTTAATTTTTGGAAATTTTGAAAAGCTTACAAACATTTTTTATAACTGAACTAAGAAAATTCGTTTCTCGATCTGAAACTAATGTTTCTAGAACACCTAATTTATAAATTATTTTAGAAACTAAACAATGTGTGATTGTATCTGATTCTTGATTTTTGACGAAGTAGTTGAACTTGTAGATATTAAGAACACAATAGAAAAGATTACTTAAACATTAATAGGTATCTATATGAATGTCATCTTAATAATTATAATTTTATTAAGGCAAATTTCCACACCATCATTAAGGTATTATCTTTTTTTGAGGGGTTCGGCAATAGCCCTATCATCCCATTAGAAAAAATTAATTACAATTTAAACGTTTCTAATTTACGGATGTTTGCTCTTACAGTAAGCTGAATTTGAACTGTAATGTCGGGACTGTTGCTTTCTATCATTTATAATTTTAACGGAATCGTTAAGTAATACATTAGCAAAAGAAAATAAAATAAAATTTGGAAGAGTATATCTTTAATCTCATCTATCTTCAACTACATATTTTTGAAAATTCTAAATAAACAATATCATTTTTAATACTTTCAATGGCTAATTTTCCTAAAATTGGTTTTTGATGATCAGCCCGTAAAAATAGTGTCTGCAGATTTTCGTTATTACTTATTTCTTCACGAATGGCATAAATGTGAAAAAAACATACTGAAATTAAGAGTAGGAACGGAAAGTCCTTCTCCTTGTAAATAATCGAAATAAATATTTTCAACGCAAGAGCCTTTATTTTTTATTATGAGCGAAACACAATTGTTGCAAATTACCGTTCTACGGGAATGAACTGCATATCCTGCAATGTAAATTTTTAAGGAGTCATCTAAATCACAATTCAATAAATAATCGGAATTTAAAATTTAAATAAACTGACACGTCTAAGGGAGAATTTTCAACATTGCAAATTTCTGTTTCATCATTATCTCGTAATTTTGGATATGTTAAAGGCACATTCAAAACATTACCGACAGTGGATACTTTTTTTACTGCTTTTATAATGTCATTTTCGTTATAGTGATGTATGCAAACTGCAGAATATGATGGAGTCCAATCTTTGAGTGATATTGCATTTATCCATTTTTTTCGCATTTCATCATTTTTTGGGAATAAAAATATAGACTCCTACTTACCACATTTTAAACATGATTTGTAATTTAAATTGCAACCGGGAACACAACAATGACGAGGCATTTTGTTAAAATAAACAAGAAAATTACAACTAAAACTCACAATCTGACCTAACACATTTTGACTTCTTTCACTTAATAGTTAATATTGCCTTCTGCAATTAAAAACTATATCCAGAGATATTAATCACTCAAACACTATAAGCATCCTTATTGCACATTTATTGCACGATATTTCCACTAAAATAGGAATATTATAGAACTACAAAAAAACGTAACAACCAATGTATTAGCTGTAACTAGAGGCGGCTGTGGCCTTTTCGAAGGAGTTTAGTAAGACAAAAAAATTAATTATAATCACAAAATACCTCTACCCACTTGGTGACCGATAATAACCAAAATTTAATTCATTTTAACGGAGCGTTGTCAAATACTATCAAAATTATTCATAAAACCAAAAAAAAAGAAATAATTGATAGAACAGATGAAATAAAAGAAAGAAAGTGAATATAGGGATTGTAGGGGATTTTGTATAAGAACTGGATAGGAATGTTGCGTAATAAGTGGTAGAGATATTAAACAGATGATTATTTAGTTAGGGAAGGAAAAAACTTTATAAAATGGGGTAAAATGGATTAATAATATTATTTGGATATCTTGCGAGATAGAGATTGATTTGAAATTTAGAAAATGGTTGGATCAGGTCATTTACCATTAGAAGTTTGTCGATTATTAGAAAATAATAGATTATTGGTATTAATTGATTAATCGGAATTACTAATTAATCAGAACAATCGATTGTTATATTAATCGATTATTTCGATAAATGGATTATTTTTAATAACTGAAAATAACGGATGCTCTAGTTTGCCTACTCCTGTATGCATAGGCCTCTGAATGTAGACAATTTTAAGTAAATATTTGTATATATGTGCACATTGCATATATTGTGATGTAGATACATACATAAATAAATACAAAGAGGGAGAAGAAGCAAGTCATAAGAGAACGGGCAAAGGATAGCGATAGGCCTAATATGACACGACTAAATTAGTGAGACGGATTAGATCAGCGGGCGAGAGAAACAAAGTGACGATAACAGAAGGGCTGGGCAATTATTACATTTAACAGTCGACTTTTTCGATTTATCAATTAAATTATTCCAAGTAATCAACTATTTTTGCAAACTGAAAATGATCCACTAATAATCGATTAATCGACTGATAAATATTCGATTCGTTGTATGATTTTCCCAGCCCCTAACTATACGCAAGATTATTAAATTCTATTGATTCCTTAGAGGGAGGCTGGAGGAAATAATTTTTAAGCAATGTAAACAAAAGGAACTGAATTCTTTCCCTGATAAATTATTCAATAAACGCCTTTGGATACATAAAGAGTATTTTCATCTTTAGTCGCTGTTCTTCGTCGGAACGAATCGAAAGATCTGTGTGTTTGGTGGAGGATGACTAGAAAAACATTCGCTCCATTTGTTAAACCAACTGAACTGTTTTGACAGTTATATATACAGTAGCATCGGTTTTCACTCCCATTAGGACGAATTACTGATTATTTACATTTTATTTAATAAATCAAACGTTGTTTAGTCTGAAATGTTATCGTGGCAATTTCTTACTTTTGCATCTTTCAAATCGACAAACTGTCCGAAATAAATGGATGTATTCGGTTTAAATTTGTAATTGACTTGATGTTATGAATAAATTAAAGAATAGTTTGTAATATTTTATTTAAATCGTTTCAAACAAACAAATTTTCAAAGAATATAAAGGGATTCTGTCCGGATACAATACGTATGTACTCTTAGAAATTAGTACCATGACCGCAACAATTCTCAGAATTGAAATAAACATTGAAAAACGCGTTAAGTATTTTCTTCATTCAATTTTTTTATTTATAAAGATGTTTCGCTAATGTTAAGTGATAATAGAACTAGGGCTTCCTGTATTACCTCTCCAGTCCAAAAAAAAAACTTTTGGATGTTTCATTCCCACCAGGCAGTAATGCTGGTGGGCGGGCAGTCCCTCCGGACTACGCCGAAAGGTAGGGCGGAAAGCCCTCTTCAGCCTGCTTTCAGGAATCGTGGGAATGGGTGGGTGGTGGTTCGGGTGAGAAAGATGGGACGGACGAAATGAAGACAGAAGAGAATGAAAGATTATCTGTGGAATATTACTGCCTCAGTATTTGCCTAGGTGATCCAAGGAAACCACAGAAAAACTTGGACCAAGGCAGACGGACTCGGAATCGAACCGGCGTCCTCCCGAATGCTAAGCAATGGTCTAAACCTCTAGGCCATGCCGCTCGGTCTCCAGTCCTTAAAAAAAAAAAAAACTTTTGGGTGTTTCATTCCCACCAGCCAGTAATGCTGGTGGGCGGGCAGTCCCTCCGGACTATGCCGGAAGGTAAGGCGGAAGTCCCTCTTCAGCCTGCTTACAGGAATCGTGGGAATGGGTGGGTGGTGGTTCGGGTGAGAAAGATGAGACGGACGAAATGAAGACAGAAGGGAGTGAAAGATTATCTGTGGAATATTACTGCCTCAGCATTTGCCTAAGTGATCCAAGGAAACCATAGAAAAACTTGGACCAAGGCAGACGGACCCGGAATCGAACCGGCGTCCTCCCGAATGCTAAGCAATGGTCTAGACCTCTAGGCCATGCCGCTCGGTTCCAGTCCAACTAACCCATACCTATACCACAAAATTTCGTACCCATAATTCTGTAAATAAATGAAAATACAACGGGTGGTAATATGGCCTACTAGAAATTTCTGAGGCCTTATCAAGTAATTTATTTTGAGGTTGTAATAATTTGCAAAATATACGATAAATATCCAAAATAGAGCGTAGTGGGTGAGGAAGAACTTAAACTAGCGGTTACCATTACTGAAACTACCGATAAAGAAGTACTCTACCGTCAAGGGCGAGATTTTTTATAATTTAGACAACACATAAGCTTCTAAATGTAAAGAGACGCTTGCAAGTGATGACAGATTTTTGAAACTAGCCGTAGGATTGAAATACAGATAAACTAATAGGTATATTTAATTAACTACAGAATAGAAAAAAATACGCGTTATATTGCCCAGAGAGGCTTTAAATAATGTTAGTTCTTTTCCAGAATATATTTCAAAAATATCCTTTGATCATCCCAGAGGATATTAAAAAGAGGATATTGCTATAAAAAAAGGCGAAACATACTAACCCGCGTTTGTCTATTCACAGTTAGTGTTGCCACTCGTACTTTATTATAAAGTATTAAACGTCATTTCAGATAATTATAATCTATACTTTATGAGAATAATAAAGTAGAGGTATAGATTAGCACAAAGAATAGAATATCTTTCTTGGCTATGAAACAGGCAAAAAGTTGAAACTGTACTGAACCGGTGATGCCGAATTCCATCCCGCAGGTAGTTTTGGAAATATATATTTATAGTGCACTTCAGTACTTCAGTAAATTAAAGATAAAATAATTTCAGAAAGAAAATCCGTTTCAGTTATGAAATGTTTATTTATTTAATTTTAAAATAGTTTCCCACTACCTTAACAAATTCAATGTTTGGAAATTCGTGTGCGTCTAGCTTTTTGATGCAATCATCTACAAAAACTTTATTAGTTTTAGTTTGTCTTGTTAACAATTTTTTAAAATTAGATGATATTTTAACATAAATTTTACACTGAAAATCTAGTAAAACAAAGTCATCTGTCGCCATTGGGAGGCAATTGATGTATAATTGGGAGGGAATTCGACATACCGAAAATTTTAACCCTAATTAAAAACAGGTATATGGAAGGGAACTAGGTATTATCCTACTGAACTGACTAGCAAAATTCACACAAGTTTTTTATTATTTATTGACAAAACCTTAGAGTACCTAAATAAATGGCTTGTTTTTAATGACACAAACTGGTTATTTAAACTTAGCAATATAAATTTAAAAAGCAATGTTTAATTTGATAATTTAATTAACATAGTTGAAATTTTAAAACTGAAAAAACTTAATATAAATATGGACGATCTTTATGGAGAATTTTCTTGATTAAACAAATTATATAATCAGATACCTATATAGTTGTAAAGGTTTTGCGGAATTGTTTATTGCATAAAAATGGCAGCAAGTATTTAATTAAACCGATGATAATTTTTCAATAAATTAATTTCATTTTTACTGTCGGTTCCCGCCACGTCAGCATTCACAAAGAGAGTTTTTTGTGTAATGAATAGTAATAAATGGAGGGACGAATATACTTAAATATATACCATAAAGATGCTGTGTACCTGTTCAGCAGTGATTAATATTTGTTAAAAGCAAAATATTAATGGAAAATAAATCATAAGTATAAGACGGCAAAACGGAGTTCTACATAACTGAACCTATACTAGACACTGCTACACAAAATTTCACACAAAACGTCTAGAAACTTAGCTGACCCCTTGGATGCCGAAACACTTATTAGATATCGATCTATTAGATGTTTTATGTGGAAATTTATGTAACACTGTTTCATACAGATACTACTGAATTAAATACTACGTATTTTGCAGACAAATGGTCATTTTAGTCAAGTAACATTTTCCTAGTCAAATATCTTTCGACCAAACGAACTGTTTCAACCGTTATTTCAAATTATTCGTCTAAGCAAATATCATTTCATTGTATAAATGTTAATTACCTAGTAATGTCTTAGGCAAACGATACGGAAATGATTAAATTTCAATGTTGATTTGCTCCCGCCAGTTGAGGTTAACTGTCTTTTCTTTCTTTATATTGACTGGAAAACTTTAACTACTTTAACTGCACAGTAGATTTGTACTTGGGTAGACTCTGGGTAATAAAACAAATGAACACGACTAACTGTTACTGTTAGTATACTTACTTGCGTAGTTTGTAAACAAGATGGATACCGAATAATATGTAAATTGTCTAAATATCGGAATGGACGGATATACTCAACTACGCAAGAAGACAACACTCATGAAGTGAATATATGTAATATGTCAACATAAAAGGATGTAAATGACAACGACAACACTCACTTCGTGAACAAGATTGTATTATAGGATTAGACATACAATATTTTTTGAGAAACCTATTTAAGCAGTATTTCAGATTGAAATCAGAAAATTTCTCTAACAACGAACTTAAAATAACTAAACCAGCTATCAATTACAGATAACGTTATTTTCACTAAAGCAGACAAAGAGAATACAATAGTATTCATTTCAAAGCCAAAATATTTTAAAAAAGTTGAAATATTCTTAGATAAAAAATAAATTAATTAAAATTAAAACACTGTGTGAAACGATTGACTAAGTCTGGTGAGATTGATATCAGGTCTACCGAAACGTCACTCAAAAAAATAACAAAGATAAAACAGGTAGGTATATACTTACTGAATTGTCAATGAAATTTAAATGCAAAAACTTGAACTCAACACCTCCATGGACTTAACTGAAAATTTTAAAATACTTCATTTAGAAAATAAAGGGTTAAAGCTGAATTTATTAGAGAGAATGGAAATAAACATATTATATAAACGACCAAATATAACTCTGAAGTTCACTACTCGTCAACATTCAATATTGAATAAAATTTCCTTTCCGTTTCCTTAGTTAATACTTTCAGTTAGTATTCGTCACTGTCCCGTAGAGATTTGCCGATGTTCATAACAGATCCGATCATCGGCCGATACATGGTCTGCGATGATCGATTCTTTTACTGGCCGAACATTGGGTAATAATCGGCTAAGTTAAATAATAAATTATATTTGAAATTCTGTAATGTCGGCATACAGACATTAACCATTGATAAACCAATAAACCAGACACAACTTACAATCTTATTAGTTACGGTCGGCTAATTATTATCCAGTTATCGACCAACACATGGCCTATTGATGATCAGCCTAATACGGGATTCTTTTTGCTGGCCCATTATTGGGAAATAATCGGCAGACTATCACAAATAATAAATTATATTTGAACTTATTATGAAAAATCTGCTATAAAAGATTGACCATTCATAAACCTATAAATGTTAGCCAGGCACAGATTATTATCAGCCATGACCGAAATATCTTCTTGCATACAAATTAATCAGAGAGCACACACCTGTTGTTTANACAAATAATAAATTATATTTGAACTTATTATGAAAAATCTGCTATAAAAGATTGACCATTCATAAACCTATAAATGTTAGCCAGGCACAGATTATTATCAGCCATGACCGAAATATCTTCTTGCATACAAATTAATCAGAGAGCACACACCTGCTGTTTAAAATTTCATTTGATAAACAATTTTTTATACTTCACTATGCCCAAAACTATTATAGAACGAAAAAATGCAGGTTTAAAAAAACAAAACTGAAAGTAATGAAAATCTGCAATGTAGAAATTAATGATGTTAATGATATTAGTCTTGCAAATAATATACAATAANAGTCGTAGCTCACCCTTTATTGGTAAAATGTTAAGGGTTGAAAAAAGCTTCCATCAAATAAATAAAATATAACATACATAACGATTTTTAAGGACATTCCATTTCTAAATATCACACCCCCTAATTCTGACCCAGGCTGCTTTCACCCTATGATTACTACCACACGAAGATTGTGTGCTAATTTTTTATCGAAAATTACAAATTCTAATATTTTGCATAGTGAGAATGACTCGGATGTTGGCAGACAGGGGAGAGGGGTGAAGAAAAGGAAAAGCTTCTAATCAGCATCAGATTTTAACCAGACACCCTATTATTTACCAGATATACCCTTTAAAGGGGTTTTGGCGAATTAAACTGGAAGGGGTGGAAAAAAATATTTTATGGACTTTTTCGTAATAGCGTATAAATCGGACAAAAATTGATTTGGGGATCGAAACGGTATTGGCATTATTAATGTAGGGTAAGTATTAGTGGTTGCTCACCCTTTATTGGTAAAATGTTAAGGGTTGAATAAAACTTCTATAAAATAAATAGAATATAACATACCGAACGATTTATAAGGACATTCCATTTCTAAATGTCACACCCCCCTAACTCTGACCCAGGCTGCTTTCACCCTATGATTACTACCACATGAAGATTGTGTACTAATTTTTTGTCGAAAATCACAAATTTTAATACTTTGCATAGTGGGAATGAATCGGATGTTGGCAGACAGGGGAGGGGGGTGGAGAAAAGGAAAAGCCTCTAATCAGCTACAGATTTTAAC